>NC_142676.1:13442630-13512630 GCF_964200805.1 Pocillopora damicornis
GTTTAAAGATCAGTGAGCTAAAAGCGAATGTATCGTCAACTTTCTCCAAGTAATTATTCTTAGTTTCTTTCTTTTCCACTACTAATAAGAACAAAATGACAATAATAATAGGAAAGAATTTCAGTCAGTTTTTGTGATTAGAGCGCGCTTAAGGTAATTCCTCTGAAATAAAAGTGACAATTCTAAATTTTAAAACTGATAACTGTTATTGATTGTTAAGCACATTTCTTCTGGCCATTTCTTCCTAGCTGAGGTCTTAAAATAATTCCTCTGAAATAAAAGTGACAATAGATTTTCGTTTAAACTTTGTGCACTCAGGCATTGAAAATGCCCCATTTTAGCATTATTCAGTGCTTATTAGAAGAACGCTTTCTCAGTAATAATTGTAAACTTTTGTGACCGAGACTTTTGAGAACATGCATTAAACTAAAGTCAATACATTTTGCCGGACACAAATGAACATTTTAGATTTGAATTAGACAGAGAGCTGAATCCTTGATTAAAATTTGAACCACATTTCTTGACATGGTTACCAAACGGCAAATTGAAAAGACCACAGTGTATTTGCTATTTTCCTTATTTATTCAATTTTCAGCAATAGAAATCAGATGAGTCTTTTCTCGCGCAAAGCTTATGATAAGTTGATTACAATGTCTGGAAAAAAATGTGGGGTGCCCATGCTTGTTGGTGAGCTATAGCCATTTTTCAACTGATAGAGCTCGATATCAAGGCAAATATCCGCCACGTTTTTAATGTGTGCGTGCACGAGGGCGCGCTAAATGACGCCATAAATTACCCGCAGAAAGGATGCGCAATGCAAATGTGAGGAATCACCTGAATTAGCGCGCACTATTACGATAAAAACCAGTGAAAAGGGGAGGGATCGGACTAGCTAAATCCTATGGCAAAAACATTCACTTTTATTGAGTACTAAATATTCTGCTCCAGGTGATAAGGCTGAACGATAAAATGCGCGTTACATTAAGCTCTGGAAATGAGCGCTATATAAATTCATGTATTTAATTGTATCGTATCGTATTGTTCTGCACCTCCTTCCGTGTGTGATGTTGAGTTAGACTGGGAAGGGTTCTACTGGTGAGGATTCTTGGGCACAAATGTCAGTTCTAGGACAAACCGGAAATAGATTTTTCTTTTGAAATTTTGAAGCCTAGAGTTTCAGCTGACACGGTCAGTTAATATGGCAACTGTAAAGGCTAAGGGAAAATGATAGTGGGGAGATTTCTCTCGAAATTTACTGACGATAAAAATCACAGTACGGTGTAAGGTTGAAGAACCCAGGCTAGATATTTTCGTTTAAAACAAAAACTTAAGCATAACATAGTACACAAATAGGAGAAGATTACACTCACCTAAATCCGCTCTGGAATCATCCGGTGCGCCGGTCCAATCATTGGACCAGCGGTGCGGCACCGCTGGTCACAGTTTAAATTTTTCAGTGCAAAAAAGGTTTTTTGATTCTTCTTACAATATAGGCCAGTACTAATTTGCGGAGCGAGAAAGTCTGTTAATTTCATGTTCAAAAATCATTTCCATTCATAATGCACTACTTAAGATTTTTTCCTCCATCTTACTAGGTCTCAGAACCTAAAACCAGGAAGTAACAAAACCAAAATTCCTGTTTCATGTTTATTTTGGTTTATCCCTGACCATAAAATTTCAGCATGCATCAGTAAACTCATCATATATGCAGTATTGGCGTATTTTTATAGAGCAATAGAGCACACTAACTATTTTGTGTGGCAAATAGCTACCCCTCCGTACTTGCTACCGTATCAATTACGCATGTTTGGTTGCAAATACTTACCCTCCATATTTGCTACGGTAGCAAATACCCACTTTTTGTAGCAAATACCCACCCCTCCGTATTTGCAACTGTAGCAAATACGCAATGTTGGTAGCAGATACCTACTAATGTAGCAAATACCTACCAGGTAAGTAACTGCTACGGTAGCAAATACGCAGTTAACATAGCAAATACCCACGCCTTTTTAACTCTCTCTCTCTCTCTCTCTCTCTCTCTCTCTCTCTCTCTCTCTCTCTCTCTCTCTCTCTCTCTCTCTCTCTGTAGAAGAAAATTAGGGCACTTTCGTGACTTTTCCCTCTTTTGATGATAGATCAACTGTTTTTGTGTGGTAACTTTTGACAACTCCTATGACAAAGCTTGATGACCCAACCTGTCTGCATGCGAGCAATTCACAAATACCATCTAATCCTCACTGAAACAGCTCGTTATTTGTGCTTGTGAGGTCACGTAAGTGCCCTGTGTCGTGGTATCGACCAATTTAGAAGCTATAAATCTATTTTTTTCGCCAAACTGAAGCTATTGACTTACCATTTGTGCGCCACTCAATTCCCTTGGCCACCACAACCTTTTAAGTCTGAGTTATCAAGACTTTAAAAAATCTGCCGTGTATGTGGTTTACTTTTCAAGTCGATGAAAGGTTTCAGAATGCGAAAAAGGCCCTTTTTGCGTTTTGTAAGTTTGGACAATTAAATTCGCAACTTGACTTTTATCAATTTCACTCAAAATTATACGGTAAGTAGAACAATCTTTTGACAATAAAACAAAGCAAACTTGAGTCTAGAATCACCATCCGTTATTTTGTTATGATGATTTAAAGTAACCAATGTCGGAAATGGCAAATGTCACGAAAGTTTCCTATTTGCTAAATGTGACAAATTATTATTTCAGCGTATTTTTCGGAGAGGCAGGAATGATCAGTACTATCAAATTGTACAATAGTGCAATAGCAACGCGCTATTCAAGTTGCAGATTTGTTTGTTGCAATCAAAATGGATCAGTGCCGAAAATATGGTGAATTACGACCTTGATGCGCTTTGCGTATAGGGGTATATGGACAGGTGATTGAAAACTTCTACTGCGGAACTCATTGTATTGCCTGGTTATTACAGAAATCTTCCTTCAAGGAAAGTACTATTATAATTAAGATCATGACTACTAGAGATCTCAACTTTAAAAGCTGGTACGCTCCTTAATTTTGGAGGGGACACACGCCCGATGTAGAAATGTCGCTTGGTCAAACAAGAATCAATTGATCTAGATCCTACATTTCCCCTTTCAGACAAGAGGAAATATATAGGTGCTTGCTTAGATCTCAGACTGGTGAACTATGAACAAGAAAAATAATTGTAATGTACTGCCCAAACTAATAAGGATATTCGCGCTATTCGTCATAAATGTGTCAAACAATTCTCTAAACAAGCGCTGGCCTCATCGACCAACTTTGTTATCAGGATAGTCTTAATCTTACGTTTCCAATATATGTCTTATTATGAATCATTGCAACTAATGACATGCAGAATGTTCTGATTCAGATTACTAAAACTCGGTTTTAGAGACGACGGTTTTATTCGAGCCTGTCCAGACGATATTTAGTAATCGGGCCTTGAAACTGTATGGAACAATCCGCCACGGTAAAAAGAAAAAAATACGTCATCTAAGCGACTTATGTTGTTTCTCTCTCAAGAAAGTACAACACCCTAATACCTCTCTATCAACTCCCTTCTCTAATAAGCCCACCGTTTGGAAGTTGGTTTTTGTAACAGTCTCCCCCATCTCTAATAAGACCCCTCGCATTTTTTCCATGCGGCCCAGTTGGTTTGTTTTTAAACAAATATCCCCTGAAACAAATATAACCGTTTGCTACCCTGCAATAAATGATTAAGTTTGATTGCAGTTGTTTAAGTTTGGGACAAAAACTACTTTAAGACTAAAACGGCGAGTTTAAGATTTAAAATAAGCCCCTCTCTCTATTTAAACTCCCCTCTCTAATGAACCCTCAGGTAAAAAGGCTTGAAAAACAAACAAATAAATAAATACATTGATGAATCCCGCGGGGGGATTAATAGAACACTTACGGTAGTTGTACGTTTGTGAACAAGACAGTGAGGATGAAATAGAGGTCCATAGAAGAAGTTCGCATAGAAGTATCAAGATTCTTGACGACAGCGAAAGTGAAGGAAGTGAACTTAGAAGTATTCGCATAAGGGGAGTGGAGATTGAAGTCAGTGAAGATGAGAATGCAAGCTCCTTTAAAACTCCACACAAATTGGCTGAAGATGTCATTACTGAATTTAAAGCCTGGCTTAGATCAGCCGACTGAGGGTAAGCTTGATGAGAAAACCAGCCCAACAGCATGGAAAGAAAGTTTCTAAGCTTCTGAAGGTGGTGGATGACAAGTGCAATTTGACTTCCTTGTTCGACGATCACCTTATTAACCAAAAGTTCCTCGAAGACTATGCAAAGAAAGAATACCTCCCCAAAACAACGGAGAATTATTTAATGAGTTTACGTCACTTTTACTCCTTTTCCCTTCCTGAAAAACTAGGAATAACTGTTTCTAAGAAAAGTTAATCTCTTTAAGAGACAAAGTCAGCCGGTGGTCATCAGCATTTCGCCAGAACTTGTGCCAAACGACACTAAGAAGAGATGGAAGAAGACTTTCACGCCTTGATAACTCCAGATCAAATACGACAGTTTGAAACAAACAACGCCGCAAGAGATGCTTTATGTCTGTTAGGTCAACTGTGAGGTGCACAAAACATCCAGATAACACAAGCTCGGAACACGTCAATTCGACATTTCTTACTAATTGAGATATCTAACCCTAAGAAGATTCTAGACAAAGTTCGAGGGATGTGGCGTTTTTCTTCCTCCACACAATCAGAGCCTGTGAACCTCCCTGACGAACAAGAGACGCTTGAACAAAGAGTGGAGAGATCTCTTGACGTCGATAAAAACCGACCTTGCGAAATACAGGCCAAAACAACAGAGGCAAGTGATGTTCGTTACCTATTTTCATCTTTGGAGCTTGATAGGCTGAGAGCTATGTTTAAAGAAATGATCACGACATCTGTACCAATCTCAAAGCCTAGGGTCAAGGAAATTCTTCAAAAGGAAGATGGGGCAAAGTACCTCTTACAAAAATCCTCGTTAGAAACAATAATTAATCGTGTGAAATACGAAGGGCGCCTTGAAAGAGCATTTAAGACAGCTCAAAATTAGAGTTGTTTTGATGATTGTTAACAGTTGATTGAAGTCTGGACAAATGTGTCGGATGTACTGTTATCAAGTGCCTTAAGATTTTATGGTGATTTTGCGTTCACGTTACTATGATAGGTTATTCTATCTAATTTAAGTTATTGTTGAGCGGATAACGGAGCTCATTGTTTGTCTTGAAAGGTCCCTCCTTCCCACTTTAGTCCGTCATGCGTCAATTTGCCGTTGCCGCGCGAATTTTGGTAGGGAGATATACTCGACTAAACTTGTTCGCAGATATTTTTCCTAGGTCGCGTGGGTAATTTCTGTCTTTTTTTTCCCATGTGCTTATAAATGAACCTTACATGCTAATGCTATGGATTGTAGAGAGATGCCAAGCGCTCGTAGACATTATCTTGTTAACATGAGGATACTTTCTCTCTACAATCAAAGGAAATTCATTTTTCTCACCAGCTGCTCGGTAACTGTTGCAGAATATTTAGAAACAATGCATAATCACGTGACATGAACGTATAGGGAGTGCTTGGCTTTGGTGTGGCGCCCAGACTCTTCTCAAAGTCCACCATTCCTGTCAACTCGATACACGCTTTCATGGCATCCATGGGTTTTCCGCCATTCCACAACTCATGGTCGTGAAGTATTGTCTGCACAGAATGAAAAGTAGAAAAATAATGTTTTAGGGATTAGTCATGTATCACGGGGAGGGGGGGAAGGCTTGAAAGATTTTTTTTTGGGAGGTGACCACATGATTTTCAGGGGCAATGGAGGCAACGGAGTGTAAAAGGGGGGGATACAGGCCATAGAAAGTTGATTTCCAGGGGGGAATAAATGACAGCTTTCATCTTCGAAAATCTCAGGGCATGACAACAAAAAATATGTATGCAATACTGTTATTTTCCTAGAAAAAAAGCGCAAAATCGGCATTCGTAAGAACTGCGTATGTTCTTCAAGACCGAATTTTTTCATCCAGCAATAAAGGAAACAAAATAAAAAGCAGAAAATCAGTAAGCCGCAACACACCTTTACTTCGTGTTGAAGTCACTTATTAAATGAAATGCTCAGAATCGCTATATTTGATTGAGAAGGATGCATGTTTTTCCTTTCACATGGCAAACTTTGAAGTTGCGTTGACGTCTTTTCAGTTAAACAGTTCTTTATATCCCTAATGCTACAAAAGGTTTGTGAAGTTTTTATCTAACCAATTGACTTTTAAGACAAGGCAAGTTATGCTTTACTTAGAAAAGAAAAAAAAAAGGTAGATTGGAAATGCAATTCGGCAATCAAAACGTCCTGCAACTGATCGAAAATGTAACAATCTTTGGAGACACATGTTATCCTGCTGATAGGAATTGGTATTTAAATACAAAAAAACATTCCCTTTCACAAGAAAGCTCAAAGTATGTTTTTGCATTTGACTAAGCTCAGTACTTTTTTATGCTATTTGTAGATCGACGCTCCGACTTGACCTGGCATTGGCCGAAAGATTTAGGTCACTAAGTTGCGTTTTCTAGCTTCCATAAAGTAATAGTAATAGAACTACCAAACAATCAAACGTAAACTATAGAGCGCGCTTAAAAACTGACAAAACAATCAAACGTAAACTACGGAGCGCGCTTAGACCTAATGACACAATCAAACGTAAACTACAGAGTGTGCCAAGAACTAACAAATCAATCAAACATAAACTACAAAGTGCGCTTAGAACTAATTAAACAATCAAACATAAACTACAGAGCGCGCTTAGACCTAGCAACACACTCAAACGTAAACTACGGAGCGCGCTTAGACCTAGCAACAAACTGAAACGTAAACTACAGAGCGCGCTTAGACCCAACAAAACAATCAAACGTAAACTACAGAGCGCACTTAGACCTAGCAACACACTCAAACGTAAACTACGCAGCGCGCTTAGACCCAACAAAACAATCAAACGTAAACTACAGAGCGCGCTTAGACCTAACAACACACTCAAACGTAAACTACAGAGCGCGCTTAGACCCAACAAAACAATCAAACATAAACTACAGAGCGCACTTAGACCTAGCAAAACACTCAAACGTAAACTACAGAGCACGCTTAGACCCAAAAAAACAATCAAACGTAAACTACAGAGCGCACTTTGACCTAACAAGACAGTCAAACATAAACTACAGAGCGCGCTTAGAACTAACAAAATAATAAAACGTAAACTACAGAGCACGCTTAGACCTAACAAGACAGTCAAAGATAAACTACAGAGAGCGCTTAGACCTAACAAAATAATAAAACGTAAACTACAGAGCACGCTTAGACCTAACAAGACAGTCAAAGATAAACTACAGAGAGCGCTTAGACCTAACAAAATAATAAAACGTCTTAGTCTTAGTAAGTTTTACTTACAGCTTCTAAGATGGTGGGCGGATTTTAGATGCTCCTTTTCTGATGTGAATTATTCTCAAAATGTAATTTGGAATAATAAGGATATACGAATTAATAATAAACCTGTTTTTTATAAAACATACTTTGACAAGGGCATAACTTATTTGAATGATTTACAGTTCGATGTTGACAATGTGCGTTCTTATGAATTCTTTAAGCAAAAAGGACTTAACACTAATTTCCTGACTTGGACAGCCTTGAGATCTTCTATTATTAATATGAAATCAAAAAGCTCCTGCCCCATCCCCACAGCGGGTAATCTCGATCCTATGAATTTTGATTATAAGTCTAAATCTTTTAATGCATATACTGCAAAGTGTAAACAGTTTTATTCTACGATGATAACAAGTAAAGCGAGAATCCCGAATGGCTTTAAAAAGTTGACAGCGGATTTTGAGCTTTCAAATGCGCAGGAAGTTTTCTCTATTCCTTATCTTGTTGCGAGCGAAACGTATGTTTGGTCGTTTCAATACAGAGTATTGAATTTCATTTTGTTTACAAACGATAAATTGTTCAAAATAGGGTTAAGTGATTCGGACAAGTGTTCTTTTTGTGGAACCTATACGGAAGATCTGTACCACCTCTTCTTTAACTGCTCCTTTGTGCAAGCTTTTTGGAACGTATTTACAGTCTGGTGGTTTGATCTTAGTGGCGAATATTTAATTTTGTCTTTAAAAGATATTATGATTGGCTTACTTCAGAGGAATGATCTGTTAAATTATTTGATAACTTTAGGGAAATTGACTATTTGGGAATGTAGAAAAAATAACACCTCTCCAATATTTAGATTGTTTTCGCACAAGGTTGAAGTTAAAAAACAAGTTGAAAAAATAATTGCTATAAGAAACAGAAAGCTTCGCGATTTTCAAATTAGATGGGAATTTCTCATATAATTTTGTGTTTGCCCTTTTTTTTAAGGAAAAGAATGGAAGACCAATGCATAAACTTAGATCTCATATTCTTCCTTGTTTATTAGTTTATTGTAGTTTATTTTTGTTAGAGAATTAACTGGGCGTCGCCATCGCCGGTATGTGTCACTGTGCAATGTTAAAAGAAAATAGTACTTTTTGTATGTAATGGCATAATTAGTAGATTGTGTTGTTAATAGAGCTGGATACTGCAAGTAGTGTAATTATTAGTGACTGTAAGTAGTGTAATTATTAGTGACTGTAAGTAGAGTAATGTAAATAAGCATTGTAATTAGTGTAAGTGGTGTTTCATATTGTATTGTAAGCATTGTGTTTGTAATTTAAAAATAAAAATTTAAAAAAAAAAACAAAACAAAACAAAAAAAACAAAAAAAACAACAAAAAAACAACAAAAACAAACAAAAACAAACAAAAACAAAACAAAAACAAAAAAAAATAAAACGTAAACTACAGAGCGCGCTTAGACCCAACAAAACAATCAAACATAAACTACAGAGCGCACTTAGACCTAGCAAAACACTCAAACGTAAACTACAGAGCACGCTTAGACCCAAAAAAACAATCAAACGTAAACTACAGAGCGCACTTTGACCTAACAAGACAGTCAAACATAAACTACATAGCGCGCTTAGAACTAATAAAACGTAAACTACAGAGCACGCTTAGACCTAACAAGACAGTCAAACATAAACTACAGAGAGCGCTTAGAACTAACAAAATAATAAAACGTAAACTACAGAGCACGCTTAGACCTAACAAGACAGTCAAACATAAACTACAGAGCGCGCTTAGAACTAACAAAATAATAAAACGTAAACTACAGAGCACGCTTAGACCTAACAAAACAATCAAACATATACTACAGAGAGCGCTTAGAACTAACAAAACAATCAAACGTAAACTACAGAGTGCACTTTGACCTAACAAGACAGTCAAACATAAACTACAGAGTGCACTTTGACCTGGCAAGACAGTCAAACATAAACTACAGAGCACGCTTAGACCTAACAAGACAGTCAAACATGAACTACAGAGAGCGCTTAGAACTAGCAAAATAATAAAACGTAAACTACAGAGCACGCTTAGACCTAACAAGACAGTCAAACATAAACTACAGAGAGCGCTTAGAACTAACAAAATAATAAAACGTAAACTACAGAGTGCACTTTGACCTAAAAAAACAATCAAACGTAAACTACAGAGTGCACTTTGACCTAACAAGACAGTCAAACATAAACTACAGAGTGCACTTTGACCTGGGCAAGACAATCAAACATAAACTACAGAGCGCGCTTAGACCCAACAAAACAATCAAACATAAACTACAGAGCGCACTTAGACCTAGCAAAACACTCAAACGTAAACTACAGAGCACGCTTAGACCCAAAAAAACAATCAAACGTAAACTACAGAGCGCACTTTGACCTAACAAGACAGTCAAACATAAACTACATAGCGCGCTTAGAACTAACAAAATAATAAAACGTAAACTACAGAGCACGCTTAGACCTAACAAGACAGTCAAACATAAACTACAGAGCACGCTTAGACCTAACAAGACAGTCAAACATAAACTACAGAGAGCGCTTAGAACTAACAAAATAATAAAACGTAAACTACAGAGCACGCTTAGACCTAACAAGACAGTCAAACATAAACTACAGAGCGCGCTTAGAACTAACAAAATAATAAAACGTAAACTACAGAGCACGCTTAGACCTAACAAAACAATCAAACATATACTACAGAGAGCGCTTAGAACTAACAAAACAATCAAACGTAAACTACAGAGTGCACTTTGACCTAACAAGACAGTCAAACATAAACTACAGAGTGCACTTTGATCTGGCAAGACAGTCAAACATAAACTACAGAGTGCACTTTGACCTAGCAAGACATTCAAACGTAAACTACAGAGCGCACTTAGACCTAACAAAACAATCAAACGTAAACTACGGAGTGCACTTTGACCTAACAAGACAGTCAAACATAAACTACAGAATGTACTTTGACCCAGCAAGACAGTCAAACATAAACTACAGAGTGCACTTTGACCTAGCAAGACATTCAAACGTAAACTACAGAGCGCACTTAGACCTAACAAACAGTCAAACATAAACTACATAATGTACTTTGACCTAGCAAGACAGTCAAACATAAACTACAGAGTGCACTTTGACCTAGCAAGACATTCAAACGTAAACTACAGAGCGCACTTAGACCTAAAAAAACAATCATACGTAAACTACGGAGTGCTCTTTGACTTAACAAGACAGTCAAACATAAATTACAGAGCGCGCTTAGACCTAACAAGTTAGTTGACAAAACGTACTCGTAAAGCAATGAGGGAAAGGATAACGCACCGCTGAGGGATACAATTGGCATCGAAAGATTTTTATTCACGTTATACAAGTGAATAGAAACGTTCAAGCATTTTCCATGGTGTAATGTTTTTATTTCATACGTACTAAAATTTTTTTTTACTGAAAGCCGCACACTTGTTGCCCTCCACTGTGAAGTACCATCGTTCATGTCTACGATTGGACGAACGATGTATTCTCAGTCATTCGCTCAGTATGTATGGAATCAATTACGGTACTTTCAATGTTGGTTTTGAGAATCAGATACCGTATCAACACTTTTTTGAGCATAAATCTTTCAAAAAATCATGAATTATTATTATTTATCAGAACGATTGTCTGCCGCAATCCTCAACCCTTAACAAAACGATCTATTTTTTTTTGTGAAAGAACGTTTCCTGTCCATGTAGAACGTTTGAAGTAGTACCTTTCTGATCCCCTAACTCGATCAGATCAGAAGTCGTTCAGTTTAAAAGTTTCTTTTTCCAAAAAGCAACTGAAGTGGTTGCTTTAACAATTTTTTTAAGGGTTTAAGAAGTTCAGGAAATAAATAATTTTTATAACCTTCCATAGTTGCAAAAGTGCCCTAAAAGTGACTAAAGTGCCCTAAAAGTGACTAAAGTGCCCTTAAAAGTTACCAAAGTGCCTGTCACGTTACAGAAGTGCCCCTTTGTGTTACAAAAGTACCCTTTCCTCTAGCTCTCTCTCTCTTTCTCTCTCAAATGACTAGTTCTTCCGCAAAAATTGATTTTGAAGTTGTGAACTTTGTGCTACCAAATGTGTTTTTTAGGTAGATTGGCACACGGCCAGTTAACTTTTTCAATCCTTCTCAAAAAGTAACTGAGAAAGTTAAAACGAAAGGTATTTGAAGTTAACGGTTACATTAATGAGTGAAACTTTCGCGTTCATATAAGATTTGAATTCTCCAAAACAATTTGTTCGTGGTACAAAGTTGAGTGAAGTTTTGATTTCCACCCCAAATGCACTTTCGCTAACTCTTCGCAATTCTCATGAATTTGGACATCTACCGTACATTTCACAACAGAAACCGAAGTGATTCTATTACTAAAAGTCGCAATAAATCCGCGTGTCTAACAAGAAAAAGTGCCTCATTTGACTTCAGCTTTTCGGCGGAAGAAATAAAAAATTGCAGCAAACAAATAAAAACTCTCAAAACTTTAAAACATACATTTGAATTTACCTACAATAATTTTCGTTGCCTTTCATAACTGAACAGAGACAAATCTTCGAAAACTAATCGCCGTTGGGAATGAATAATACTTTCCGTGTAAGAGCACTAACTGTTTGTGAAGACAGCATCGTCGTGATAATATTTAACTCGAGTTTGATTGGCAAACCAGTACACTATTGCTGTTCATGCAAATTTGCACGTGCATATTTTTTTTTTTTTTTTTTTGCTTTCTAGTGGACAGGTGTCAGGTTGTGACATAATCTTATAAAAATTGTTGCAAGGTTTTCATTGAACACTATAGTAAATCAATTCTACTATTACACAAATAAAAATTTTTAGGTGAAGCCTCTCTTTAATTCTGTTTTCTCAATGAATTGTTCAGTTCATGGAGAATCGTGCCGTTATTACAGCCCTGGATATTCGGGATTTTTTTCCAAGCATTTTTCTAAGTTAAAAAAAATAAAAATGTTTCTCACCATCCTACGTCAGTCTGTAATGAGAAAAAATGTGCCTGAGTTCTTACCGCTAAAGGCCGTAAGAAAAGGCGGTATCCAAGACCTCGGGAACAGTTTTTCCCAAACAAACCCCCAGTACTGACATATGAACTTCATAATTGGCCTTGCTCACCTTAGAGTTTCCGTGGCTCAGTGATAGAGCATTAGAGTGCGGAATCTGAGGTTCGATTCCTCATGGAGACTCAGAATTTTTTTCTTTGTCCCACGCTCGTGACTAAACGAAAAAACATCTTCCACTGCGGTATTGACACGTTGTAACAAACGAACGAAACAAACTAAAATGTAGCACCTAAAAAGGGGATGTTATTTAGACACGAAATCAAGAAACAAAGGGCAAGAACTGAAACCGGTCTGAAAAAGGGGACCACACCTCTAGCAAGAGTTGCCAGAATCCTCCGACCCCCATTTGGGAATTTTGTGCAAAAAAACTTTCATCATCTGATCACTGGTCTGCAGTGTCGGTAAGAAAGAGATTAAGTAAAAATATGTTTGGATTCTCTGAGACTAAATTTCGATTTTGGCTCTAATCGTGAGGTTTTATAAAGAAACATGTTGCAAAATAGAGGTCCCTGGACTGGTGAGGTGTAAAGATGTACGTCAAGTTGTTTTTTCCCACAACATGGGTTACTTTGAAATCAATCTCTAGATACATAATTTTTCTAGAGAAACAGGATTGTTTCGTAACAAAGAAGCAAAACAGAAAAATGATGATGATCACACTGTATACAGATGCCTGTCTCTCATAACGTCACAAATCAGCTGCCTGTTTCTCTCCTATAAATGGACATACTTTTTCAAGTGGACATAATGTCTGCAGGAGACTAGCTTTTTCTGGCATATACATAACTGACTAAAATTCTCCTAACTCCCTTGTATTTGGATTGGGGTAAAAGGCAAACATTCTTAATAACCTAAACATTAAATAAATCATCACAACCAAAAAATATATGTGTTCATTTTAATTTTGTCATGTTCATGTGACAATTAAATATAACATTTTGCATTAACTAAAACATACTCTATTTCCCAAATGTGTTACATATTTCCCAAACATTTTGCATTTGTTTTACCAAGACCACCATTTACCTCATGATAATTGTTTGAATGCAGAAACATATTGTTAGACAATAAGTACACTACATAAATAAATAAAATCTGAATAAATAGGTACACAAATAAATAAATAGATAGATCATTGCAAAATAAATAAGCTTCTTCTATCACCAACTCAGACATACTATTTACAATGTCTTATTAAATTCAATTCATGATTTTCCCTCTAGTACCTGATAAACTATATTCTTCTTGGTACTAGACACTGAGATAACAGAAGAAGGGATAATAGAAGAAATAATCAAGTTTTAATAACTAAAGATAAAATCCTCTCATGCTATCACATTAATTTACATTGCTTTAGAGTAACAATCTCAAAGTGCCTGAGAAATGAGTTAACTGTCAGTGATAACATATTCCAATCGCAATTCCCCCACATGAGGATTCAAATGCTTTGAAGGCAATAAAAAGCTGATTCCAGAAGATGTAACTCACAAATGGTGAGTTATTTAGGCTAATAACATTCATTGATTAATGATCAATCAAACTGATAATTATCACATTTCAGAGGCACTTATAGACTTGTTTTATATTTAATTAATATAACATAGATTCCCACAATGACATAAAAATTGTCCTTAACAGTCCAATTACTGAATAGAGTAAAATGAAATAATGCACAATGACACTGGGAACTTTAAAATCAATAAAATCATTTAGAAATACAAATGATCTTAATCATGGATAACAATAATTATCTTTAAGAAATCATCAACTACTTTGACATGGAACTTGTTAGTTCTATGTTTGGGCTACCTCATTTGCTACATTTAATGAATTTACAACCCCACAATTAGATTGAGCAGAGGGATCAACATACTGAAATGGAGTTGTGCATATCACTTTGTCAGCACTTATGTTCACCATGAGTAATGGACATTTACCACTGCCAAAGGCCAGTACTTATCCCTAGGCTCAAAAGATGGAGCTATATCAGAGAAAGTTTTTGAAAACTACCTATATTACCATAATTTCAGTGAAAGTTATCATGATGCAACAAACTTGATTTATCCTTTGTTAGTTGCAGAAACTACCAGTATATAAATTTGTCCAAAACTTTTCCACAGTAAATACATTGATTGAAGATATTCAACTGCAGGATTAAAATTCAAATATAAGACCTTCAAATTACTATTTAAAGTGAAGAACATGAAAATTGTGCAAATTTAAGGTTTTTTCTATCAAACTTTTGCTTAAACCTTCAAAAACAACCAAAACTTTGGGAAGTGCAAAGAACAGCTGGATGGAGACATGAAAGACATAAAAACACATCTTTTGATCTTTTGATCATCATCATCTACATGAAGTTTCCAAGGCATAAGAGAAGAAGAGCAGGTACCTCTTGTAATCACATACAATTTATAATTCTCACATTGTCCGAGTCTAAATCTAGTCACCACACCTTAGCAATACCTTTCAACTTTAGATGTTGGTTTTAACTTTTGAATAAAAATCTGTATTTTGTGATGACTGGAAAGGAATCTCCTATACTTTTTGCTCTCTAAACTGTTAGGTCTTATAAACCACTTCAAGTAACTCCTTCACTCTCAAAATCTGATTGGCAATTTTCCTTCTTGATTTTAATGTTCAGGGCTTAGAGCTCAACTTTCATCAAAGTCACTATTTGGTGATCCTAAATCCTAAAATTAACACAAGAAATAAATTAGAAGTTCACCAGTTCACTTTACGAAGTATTAATTGACTTGTAACACCATGACAATACACCCTGGTTTAATGATAACCAATTAACAGAAAACAATCATTTTTGAAGATGACACATCACCTCAAGGTTTTAGATTTGACTTACAAGGATAGAGACCTAATTTTTCACAAATTAAAATGATGAGAAATTAAGAAATGTTTGATGCAAATGCTAATCTGAGATCAACCTTTGACCATAAACAAAAAGTAATAAAAATGTTGCAACTTGCTACATGATTGTTTATCACTGCATGGTCTTTGGATTTGGAACTTTCCCAGAAAATTGGGCTGTCCTTGATTTTTTCCTAGTTGCCAAGTAATCACAACTTGGAGTGTTATGCTTACATTAAACTTTCAAAGAATTTTATGTACAAGTCATTCCCTGGAGAAAAAGCTTCAAATGTTGATTTTTTTTTACTTTAATGACAAATTCCTAATTTAATGAAGGCATTCCTTGCTGTAGGAACAAGAAGAAACAAAATTTGTTGAAACTAAAAGGAGTACACCTAATATTCCTATATTTAATTGCAACCCTAAGGGTTCAGAAAGAAATCATGATTTGAAATGTTCTTTACAGTATCAGTTAGACTGAGCAGACCAGCCGACTATTGTTACATGATGAAATAATTATTTGTTGCTTTCATTTCCTAGTTTCTGGAATGCATCCAGACATGAGAATGAAAATATTGCAATCAATGTCACAGAAATTAAGGAACCAAATTGAAGCCCACCAAACCAAACCTAAAGCTTGAGAATTAGTTTTGATTTCATGACAAGTCCATTTCTTATATGATACATTATGGACACTCAAATATCATATGAAAGATTCAATATCACAACCAAAAACAATCCATCTATGGAGTAATATTGGATTAACTCTTTCTGAATGGCATATGAACTCCCTGCTCATGGGTTACATTACAAGGGGTTGGGATGAAAATTGAAACCAAAATAATGATCAAGATAACATCCCTTTTAGTGAAAGCCCTATCACAACCACAACTGAGACAACTTCAAAACAGAATGTAACATTGTTAAAGAAACCTTTGAAAGTAAACAAAGAACCACGCACTAGCAGAGAATGAGACAGGAGCTTCACCAAAACTAAGAAAGCTTGACAGATTGATAGCCTAAGGAAGAGATGTGCAAAGGAAATACACAACAACAATCTCAAATTGAGTGGCTCACTGAATCAATCTGATTATGAATGGAAACTGTTCAAGAACAGATGATGACACTTCAAGATTGTGTATAACCATTAACGTTTTGAAAGTGTAAGACCAAGTAAGCTCTTTTTCCAAAGACTACTGCAGACAATGGATATCAATAAATGATAAGTGAGATAGTCTGTGCATGTTATTATCATTGCATCTACAGGTAATCTCTTCAAAAACTAAATCAAAATTAGTGGGGCTATGCATCAATTACAGTACAGATTTTCATATGACAGAAAGAAAAATTGCATGTTAATAAAAGAACTCTGTTACAGTCACTAGTAATTGTTACTACTTAATGTAAGCAACATCACTATCAGGAGACTTACCATAATGCTATGATAAGTTGAGTGATTGCAATTGATCTTCAAACTCACTCTTCCTTGACAATTTCTTCAGTTGATCGCAATCTAATTTTGCCCCTTTGCAGTACTTCTCCTCTAAGCCACTAATTTCTGCCAGTTTCTTTTTAATCTTCCGAATCTGTTTTTCAATCTCACTTTTCTTTAAGTCATCCTGGGAGGAATGAAGATTCACCGACCTGCTACCTCCAGAAACTTCTGACTCCTTTTTGGCAGGGACTTCACCAATATCTACAAAATGTTCTTGGATATCACCATCTTCAATAGGGTTCTCCTCGAAGTGGACATCTTTTTTACTGACCTTAGAAAGTAATAATGGCTTACTTTGATCATTACACCCACTTTTATGAATAAAAAGAGAGAGATTGGAAGGTTATCATTAGTTTCAGTGTTATTTACCTTGTTCAGATGATGGCCTTCTCCCAAGCTAATCTCTGGTTGGTTGAAATTATTCAATAAGTTCTCAGTGTGGATTTCATAATTATTGGAGTCATGGTTTTTGTGATTGCTGTGACGAAATGAATTGTTGAAATTTCTGCGTCTGGAGAGGGATCGATAATAGCTGGGCCTGGCTGCTGGATAAACACAATAGTCATACCCCTGACCTGGTGACTGTAGGGACCCTGGTCCACCAGTTTGGTCATGAAACCCATATGAGCATGTGAACGAAGCCTGACCTGTTGATACTGCAGGAATCATATTGTACATGTTGGAGAAGGACAAAAAAGTTTGTGGTACTCCAGTGGACTGGTAGCCATTGGGGTTTTGAAACTGAGGAGCAAATTGGTACTCTAGAGGCCACTGTTGTAAGGCAAATGGATAACTTGTGAATTGGCATTTGGTATCGTACACCTGGCCATTTGAAGGTTTGCCAATCGACTTAAGAAAATCCTCTTTAAGGTCTTCACTCGGTATGTATTTTGTATAGTCAAATCGCTCTTCTTTAGGGATCCTTTCACCGTTTCCCAAACAACCATTAGTTTCAGGGACAAGTGTCTCACTTTCTGATTGTGGTGATCGCTGTTCAATTGATTTCCTGCCGTCGATCGAGTTCAATCCCTCTTCGGATGATACTACAGTTTGTTCACTCATACTCAAACAGTCTTCGTTCAGTCTTTTCTCTGGTTGTTGGTCATTCCCGTTTGACTCTATTTCTGGATCATTGTGGGAATTTTTTCCACTTTCATCTGCTTCGCTAGCGAAAGAATTGTAATTTCGTATGCCGCCTACTACTTCTAGCCCACTCTCGCATCCGGTCTCGGTTGCTTCGCATGACGTACACTTGAGGGAAGTTGCCGACGAAAAACTTTCAAGCACTTGGTTTTTCTGAGTTTTCCCATCAGTATCACCCTTTTCTCGCTGCATTTTACAACTTTCTGACTGAAAGGGATTTAGAGATTCTTTATGGTCCACTTCTTCAGCAAAACTTTCATGCTTTGCGTTCAATGGACATATGGCCTTTTCACCGATAGGGATTTCTCCTTTACACTTATTCATACAACGTCCCATTAGCGCGGCTGTTTCCTTTTGAGAGGAGTCGCACGAATGGAAACTGGCTTGGTGCGAGTTCTCGAGGTTTTGACCGCTTTCGGACATGATCTTTCTTCGGTCAATGTCCCAGGTAGCCAAACCTCGAAAGACTTAGTCAGCTGTTCTCTAACACAATCACTCAAACTCTGACTTGGTAACTTTTTATTTGTTACAAATACGCATGCGAACTGAAGGCCACCTGCTTTCCTTAAGTTTCGTCAGTCTCGTTCCCAGGGGATTCTCGGTCAATTTTCCAAGAAAGAAAGGAAGGTGGACTATGGATAAATTTGAAAGCGATCTTCGCAGTAATGAACACTACTTAAGCAGTGGTGAAATTAAGGCCTGTACGGAATTTGAACCCATGACCTCTGCGATTCTCTACCAATAAACACGTGAAGCGATGAATAAATAGCTCTGAATATATGAAAAACCATTTATGTGAACTGCGCATTAAGTCTATCCGTAGTCCTCACATAACAGCAAACCGCCTCAATTTTTTTGATGCAAGCAACCGTTCTTTTTTTATGGCTAGGGGTACAAACTTAGAATTCTTTGTACATTGCAGTCTAAAGAAGCATAGAACTATTGAATAAAAAAAGGTAGATAATTAATACTCTATGTTGTGTAGTAACACGCCATCTCCTCAGTGCAAGAATTTTGGGGTCTGACAAGTGGCAAAAAAGTCACAGGTCTGATGGGAAGGGGAGGTGGGGAGCCCCACATACCCCTTCCCTGGACCTGCCACTGTAAGGCATATTAAAGTTTCAGAGTAAACCAAAACCCTGCCCCTCAGCAGAATGGAATAGTTAACTCTACTGGCTAACATGAGAACACTACATGTACCGGTCACCTATGCCAAGTCTTGTGCTCTCCAGTCCTACGTGATCAGTATACAGTCATGTAGCAGCATACACCTCAAATGGATGTATCCTGAGCAAAAAAAATGTACCTTTCATCCCTGTTTATTCCATTTTGTCAAGTCATTTCCTTTTGCCATATATTAAATTATTTGGTTGGCATTACTGTTGGTGTTGTGCTGGCATTATATCTCAATGTTGGTTTAAATCTTTCAGCTCGCAGTGTACTTTTTGTGACTTTAAATTGGTTATGCAATGGAATCAAGAAAGCATGTGGTTTTTCAAATGAAGATTTGAGTATTGAAATGTACAAACAATGAACCTGGTGACTCTTTGACTCTGGTTTTTTGTTTGTTTCTGTTTTTTTTTTACATCCCACACCCCTACCTGCTTGCTTTGCTGTTCACCATATAAGAGTATTGTTATTAAATGCCAGCTCACTGGGTAATTTACCCCCTGATCTCAAGTATCTCTGCCAAGGTACATTCATAATTCACTAGAACAGGATAGGGGTGTAAAATTGGTAGCAGAGGGGGTGGGGGACTTGCCAAGATAATTCAGAGAATAGACAAAAGGTTCATGAACCAAACGAAAGGCATTCACACATAACATAACATGGTTGACCAATTTATTACTTTAACAAGTGACAAGTAAACAATTAACTAAGAAACCCGCTACAGCCATTACAGTAACCCTTTCACCTCAGGTAAAGCTCTGTACTTAAATTATTCTTAAAATTTTTTACATACACCTCCAAACAGCTAAGTAATAGGCATTAGGCACATCCATTTGAGAAGGTTGTTTGGACTGAACATTTACTGGTGGTTATCAGTAATAACCAAATTAGCTTTAAAATTCTATATACACCTCCAAACAGCTTGGCAATGAGCATAAGGCACATCACCCTGGAGAGATTGTTTGGATTTAACATTGACTGGTAGTTTTCAATACTAACCAAATTAGCTTTAAAATCTTAGGAGTATGTCAGAGATGCATAAGGAAGGTCTCAGAGGGAGAGTACCTTCCATAGCTGATGATTTAAATTAGGCCATCTTGACAGTTGATGCTAAATTTTTTTAAATAACAAATCATCAAATTTTTATCAACCCTATAAGTTTTCAATTCCAATACACTCAATTCCAATACACTCAATTCCAATACAAATTTGCATCATTTGCATAAACCAACTATTGATAAAGTATTAAATCTATTTGAAATTGTTTTCAAGAACTAGAGACAAAGTATTTAAAAACTTTCTTTAGAAGTGATAGCAAATTTTAAATACAAACGCAAATTGTACAAATACACCATTTACAGCCAGTTGAAGGGATTTGTTAACAACTAATAATTACATTTGCATAATGAATCTGACCCATTCAACCATTACATTCCCTCAAGTTGAGCAACCTTCTGTGCAAATATCTTTATTTCCTTTTCCACTTCAGCTTTTAATTGTGCTTGGCTTGCTTGTGGGTGACTCTTCACATACTGACTGACTCGCATTACAGTCTCTGCCTGAAAACAGCGAAATATTCTGTCACTTGAGTTCCAGTTACAGCAATGATGCAATTAGAATTTAGAACAAAACAATTCATGGCTAATATGAATCAGCTTTTCATCTCTGCAAAGAGTCTCATACAACTACACAACAATTTTTCAAGATAAAAATGTACATGCTACTCAAGTACAGGACTTAAGAGCATGATGCTTAAAAAGTTTGCTTAAACATGTCTTTTGTTCCAAAGTATAAAATCTCTCTTTTATTCTACTAAATGTACTAAATGTAACTCTTAAATGGAACTTTGAGACTTGAAGTGATTTTGCTTTACTACATTTTTCAAATTTCTTGTACAAGTATTTGAAAATTCTTTTATTTTATAAATGTTGAGCTATATCCTATTTATAAAGGTTACACTCAGGGGCTGTCAATGTCTTGGGCTGTTAATGGCTCACTAAAGTTTCATGACATGTAGGAAGATTTTTAAAGCTTATTGTCTGAAGTCAGTAGGTTTGTGTTATAGTCCTTACTTGTGACTACCTGTTAATCCTTAAGAACTATAGTGACTGAACTCTGTAAGAACACATTGTAATAAATGTCTCTGAATAAAATCAGAGAAGAAACAAAACTGAAACTCCTTGAGTACCATTATATAACCTACCCTAAGGACATCAGCTTGGGAAACAGAAAGTCTTTTGTAAACTTCATAGCAAACTCTACCAGTTACAAATGCATTGTAAAGAGCTTTTCCCTCCTCTCCACCATTAATGAATGCTAACACTCCTATCTGTTGAGAATACAGAGAACTTCTTAAGTTATTCATTATTCAACTCCATGCCCAATTTGAGCTTCATCCTTCGACACACTCTCAAGAAAATCACTGAAATCATGCATATGCCTTACATACTATAATTGGCACATAACAAACCAACCAAAGGAATTTGAAGCAAGCAGGTCATGGGGTTTTGAGCTCATTTTTCTATCCATGTGGTTATGTAGTCAATCAGCAATTAATGTCAGGTAATGGGGAGATTTTCAAAAGTGTCACTGTCGTATAACATATGGTTCAGCATGGAACACTTGTTTCAAGTAAACATCTTTATTTAAATAGCACTGTATATAAATAAATTTAAGGGGCATTTTCTCAACAGCTAGATGCAAAGTTAAGCAAAATAGCCTACCAAATCAAATCACCTTAGAGTTAAGGTTGGATTTCATGGTACAGAAGGTGTCTTTATACGAATGTTTTTACCATGACAAGTTTTCCCAAAATTAAGACGAACAACCAATCCTTGAAAAATCACCCCTAAAAAAGAAACTTCACTTCAGCCATATTTTGCACTTGGCCAAAACATTTATAGAAACCAAGCATGTGTTATAATTTTTCCAATCGCTTGCCAAGCAAGATAAAATCCTTATGTCCTGGGATCTGTCGTAAAAATTATTTTTACTGTACAGCAAGTGTTAATTTGTAAACACAGATTTGTTGAAAAACCTACCTTTAGGCGAACAATCAAATAACAACAAGCAAACTAAAAATGATATGAAACAAATTCTGCCATAAGGATAGAAGTGTCCTGATATTCTTGTTTTCAATGGAGAGAAAATTGTAGTGGTAGGGACAAACTTGTAATGGCCAAACTTGCTATGGGGCCATTAATCACACAGCTTAGCTTAGGATTTGTAACACTCTTCTTGGTATATTCCAGAGATTAAGTTCATTCATGTATAGGTACATGTAAAAGTACTAGCCATTGTTATCCTATCTGCATTTCCTGGCAGGTTTTTGTGGCTACTGTCTCCTATCAGAGGCATAGCCACATAAAATATTTACTTGTGTATAAGTCGACCTGTCAACCTTTTGTGACCAAAAAATCAGCCCAAAAAATCACCCTCCACTTATACACGAGTCATACACAAAGACCCAAGTAATACAAGAAATTAGCACAACAATTGTCTGAAGTCCATAGGAAAACTGAGTTTATAAAACCAGTTTGAATTGTGTTTATGTTTCATCACTTTCAGCGTATTCTTCGTCTGCAAAAAAGTTTGAAATAATAAAGTTTGAGAGGCTATTGTGTCTTCCGACTGTAGAGACATTTTTTTCATACAGCTTTGCTGTTGTTTACAATGCTGAACTTTTGATTTCATTGAACAATTACACCAGCTTGGTAACCTGGCAAATGCCATTGTCTCTTGTGGTCTTGCTTTTTACGCGCAATCCTTTGAAGCTATTCTGTGTTCCTTTGGTTTACTTAATCTACTTTCACACTCAACATTAAGATAAAGGTTAGTTAAATGCAAGATTTCATTTTCAACACATTCCCAGGAATAAGAGATTAACTTTTGGGAAATTTCTATCTGTCTGAATTTTACTTCTTCCAACTAGAAATGATGAAAAATCCGATTTTTGACCTTAAAATTGGGAGGTCAACTTATATACAAGTTCAACTTGTACACAAGTAAATACGGTATGTTGTTGAGATGAGTGAGGGAGTGAGTGAGTGATGGCAACAATAGAATTCCAATCTTGACCCACTTTTTGACCCAGTGTTTCCCTGAGCTACTTATTGTTTGTTTATTATTATCTCACAATAATTTCAGGATGCTGCATGAAAAAACAAAGCTTTTTCTTGCAGAAATATCTTAAAAGTGATTTTTCCATCGTGAAAACTCAGAGGAAAATTTTTTTCTTTGAAGAGCAAGCATTTTACAGTTTGAATCAGCTAATTATGCCCAGCAGATAAACACACATTTTTTGTAGCTACTGCCTCCTATTGGAGAAGCCACATAAGTCATCAAGAGAAATACGTAAGGGAATGAGTGTAACAATAGAATTTCAATGTTTACAGGTGCTACTTATTGTTTGTTTCATAGTATCTTAGTAATTTGAAAATCCCACATGACACTCAGATAAGTTCACTCCTTTTCTGATTTCAGGCTTGTAGCCACTGGCACATGATGTTTTCACTTCTTCCTATGATACTATGAAAGACAGCAGAAGAGGACAAACATCTTACAATAATTTTAGGATTGTGCACTCATAAAAACAAAAGTTTTCCTTACAAAAATATCTTAGTAGGAGCGATGGGCACATCATGAGACTTAGAGGAAAATTTTCCTTTGAAAAGAGAGAATTTTACTGCTTAAACCAGCAAATGATATGGATTCAAAGGTATCATCTTTTCAGTTCTTACTGTGACATTACAAACAATGATAAACATCTCTGCACACCATGCAACCTTTGAGGAAATTTTTTACCTATGAAAAGAGAGCATTTTACCATTTAAATCAGCAATTTAGGCCCCAAAATCCCACTAAATTTGCAAAGCCAGCAAGCTGGGAAATACAATACCTTAAGTCATGCAACATAATGATGGAACAGAGCAATGCCAGATCAGTGGAAGGCGGAATATCTGAAGATGAGGAATGACAGAATATCCCAAAACCCAGAATGCTTTTTTGTATGAAACAAAAGTTGCAAAAAAATGGCATTGCAGTGAAATAAGAACTCATTTATAATATACAGGCAAAATTAAAAGAAGCATAAGTATTCACTGTTGGAGACCAGAGGATAGGGGAACCATTAGGTTTTTTGAGCTAGCCCCATTTAACTATTATTATATTACTATTGTTATCATTATTGTAATAGTGAAAACTATAATTCGTTATCATTTAACTATTGGTTGAAAGTCAGTTACATAAAATATTCTAGAATCATCTTTCTCTTATAGAAGACAGTACTCATTATATGTGGGATGAAGCACCTTTTCTGTTTTGCATGTGAGACAAATATTCTGCAACACTACCATCTAGCAACATTATACAACCTTTAGTTCTTTCCAATGTCATAAAAATTGTGCAATATCAGTGGCCACATGCAGTCTTTGACTTTCTATTTTATACTATTTTCTGACCAAAAGAAATTCTGAAATTCAACCAAGCAAAAATTTCCTAAGTGAAGGATTGCAGAAGTGAATACTGATGTAAATAATCAATTTCAAATTTCATTCTGTGCTGAGACAATACACCACACTGTACTGAATGGAGGATAGTGCAACTGTAAAACTGCAGTTTAGACCCTCATGGAAGGAAAAATTTCACTGATAAAGTGATTTGGTTATTTGTATTGGTAATCACATGATTTCAAGTGCAATTTGGAATAAATAAGCATGAGTAAATTTTTTTGAAGACTACCAAAATTATATGAGTCCATAGGGCCAGTGCAATTTGTGGTCTTTGAAAAAATTAACAAGTGCTTATTTATTCCAAATTGCATAAGAAAATCATGTGATTACGTGTTAATAATAAACATGAAAAATAAGAGATAGCTTATCATAATTAGGCATAAGCAAAGTACATGCATCAAGTGCAAAAATAATTTATTCAAACTGTGCGTTTAGTTAAAACAACCGCATATCTTCACATCTTTAAGGCACAAAAAAGTTCAAAGTCCAGCTAAACAGTTCAAGGAATTGTTCAGTCTGCATCTGAATCACTTTCCATGAAATGGAATAGTTGTTTCTGAGGTTTAACCATGTTTGTTTTTAATTTTGGTGTTGGATTGCTCGAGCAAAGTGCTAAGCAGGGTTGGTTCATAATTTTCGATTTCCTTGGCAATTCCCTTCTCTAAACACCACTTTTTCCAAACCAACAACCAAAGAGCAGTGCTTGTTACAGTGTTTTCCTTGTTTGAGCTGTTTTTCAGCCATGGTGGCGAAAGAAAACCTACCAATCAGAATGTCTGATTTTTTACTTTCTTTGCACTGAATTAACCCTCTTCTGCACTGAATTAACTCCCTTCTGCACTGAATTAACTCCCTTCTGCACTAAATTAACTCCCTTCTGCACTGAATTATCAGAAAACTGCATTTATCTTAACCAATCAGAACTGAGTAATTCTTTCATGTATACTATTAGGAATATTAGTATAGGTAATCACATGATTTCGAGTGCAATTTGGAATAAATAAGCTCAAGTAAATTTCTTTAAAGACCAACAAAATTGCACAAGCCAGTAGGGCAAGTGCAATTTATAGTCTTTAAAAAAAAATTAACAAGTGCTTGTTTATTCCAAATTGCACGGGAAAAATTGTATAATTACAAGTTAATAATATACATGGAAAAATATGAGAGCACTTGTCAAATTGAGCATAAGCAGTCAAAACAACTGCGTACGATCAAAGCAATAATATGCAATGATATCTTCACATCTTTAAGGTGCAAAAAAGTTCAAAGTCCAGCTAAACAGTTCGAGGAATTGTTCAGTCTGTGTCTGAATCACTTTTGATGAAATGGAATAGTCATTTCCGAGGTTTAACTATGTTTTTTTTTAATTTCAGCATTGGATCGCTCCAGCAAAGTGTTAAGCTGGGTTGGCTCATAATTTCCGATCTCCTTGGCAATTCCCTTCTCTAAACACCACTTTTTCCAAACCGACAACCAAAAAGCAGTGCTTTTTACAGTGTTTTTGTTGTTTGAGCTGTTTTTCAGCTGCGGTAGCGAAAGAAAACCTTCTTAAAATGCTGGCCATTGTTTCGCTCGCAAATTTGCAAAATTTCAAATTTTGTTGCAACATCCAAGGCTTGCATTTATTTGGCTATCTGTGAGTTTCTTTGATTATTGACTAATCAGAATGTCTGATCAGTTACTTTCTTTGCACTGAATTAATCCTCTTCTGCACTGAATTACTTGAAAACTGCATTTATCTCAACCAATCAGAACTAAGTAATTTTTCCATGTATATTATTATAATTTGGGTAAAAACATATTAGGCAACGTTCACACCATACCAGATGAATTTTCAAACAGTGGAAAATTTATGTGTTCAAGCATTTCATTCACATGGAATCACACTTAATGTATGAAAATTTGGACACCCAAGCATTCAAAAATTTGGACACCAAAATCAAGGACAATTTTTCAGCCAGTGCAGCCAATAATTTGACACCGCCATGGTGTGGACACCTTAATCATCTAAATTTTCATGCAGTAAAGGTGTGGCTACATGGATGTGAGGTTAATAAGATAAATACCGTGTTTAAAATTTTATACAAAAATGGAGCATGTTGGTTTACTGATTGCAGACCTTGGTAATATTGAAGAAATGTAAAATGGTTTCCATGTTTACATAGCCTGATGTAAACACGCGGGAGGTTGGGAGAACACAAGATAAGTGTAGGAAACCATGACGCAAAGCAGAGTGGTTTCCAGCTTATCGAGTGTTCTCCCAACCTCCCAAGTGTTTACATCAGGCTATGTAAACACAGAAACCATTTTACATTTCTTTTATAAAATAACTAATGAAAGAGGAACAAAAACCATGTTTACATACACTCATGTTAAATGGTTTTATGGCCAATTAGAGTGCGCATACGATTTGAATTATTTTATAAACAGCTTTATTGCATACTTCCTTGTTTTTTGGATATCTTTTGAAGAAAATCTCATGTGATTCCTCAAACCTTGTTCTTATCAATTCCCATTCTTTTCCCTCACTCGTTTTCTCATTTGTATATGATAAAGCAACATTAAGCAGTAATGCTGTCTCCTCATCCGTCCAGGTGAAATATTCGTTATACCTGCTACTATTCGAATTGGTTTTTCTTTTTCGGGAAGCCATTCCTCATTGGGTTAGGAAGTGTTCTGCGCACGAGGAGACGGTAAAACCATAGACGAATGTCAAAAACTTCATCCGGTTATCAACTCAATCTGAACCGAACGAAACTTTCGCACGGTTCCACGTTGACAGAATGTCCCGTCGAAATTTTCGGCCGGTCGAAATTTCGTCCAGTACCGTGTGAACGTAGCTTTAGTCTTGCGGGCCGAAACAAGCAAGCTTCGGGAGAACTAATATCAGGTGGCATACATTGAAATATGCAATATTTTGGAATGCCAAGAATAGTAATGGCCTTGACTAGAAGCCTTAGATTTATCAAAAATCTCACTAGCGTTACCTTTCGGGTACCGTGTGGAAAACTACGACATAATTTTTTCGTTGTCGCATAACGCGTGAATTGTGTGGCCAGTATAATGTCGTAAAAGAGTGGAATGGCTAGTTACTGGTATTTACCCGTTTACAGAGCAAAAGTTATGGTTCGTAATGGAGCTCATACTAAATTATTTGGGAAAACTCAAACAAGGCTGTAGTCCAGATGGGCAAAATGGATACGCATTGCTCAATAACAAAAACGTTGATTAGATTCTCCAGAAGTAGTTGTCGTTACAATTTTTCAGTCTTACGCACAAACCTGATTCAAAAGCTCCACCGAATCCATACGGAAATTCAATGCCATGTCACTACGCAGTCCAGATAACACATTCAATTGGTTTCCTCCGTCTGCTCGTTGAAATTGGTCGACAGCGTTAGTCAAGGCTAAGTGTCCAAGCCCCACCTTAGACACCAGGCCATCATTACAATGGCAACTCGCAACCAAACTGGCACCTCCTTGAGCGGCCGCGTACCGAATCTAAGAATGGTTGGGAAGGAGAGCTAGACAAAGTCGAACCTTATGAGTGCTTTTATTAAGCTTCATTTCCGGCTTTTCTATATGTAGTGCTTACTCGAGTAAAAACGAACGTCTTTTAAAAATTGAGGGCTGGAGGTCGGACAGGTGCCAAAAAGCAGAAACTTCTCATTTCGAAGCGCTTCAATCTGCGACGCAGACTAATTGTAAACCACTAATTTACTAATCCCGAGCACTGAATGCACTTTATTCTACTAAATTCTAATGGCCGATTACGTGATTCATGTTTGGAAGCAAGTGTAACCCTCGCCATTTCCTGCAAGTAAACAAAACTTCTAAATATGTTCCAGGCGCACCAGTTTATGACTTGCTACCATATTTGGGTATGATGTTTGTGATCAGCAGATTTCGAAATGGCAGTAAGAAACAACAGAAAAAATGATCGTGAGCTTCGCTTCTTTCGCTATGATTGGGCTATTTCACGATACAGATGGATAGATGAAAATTGTCGTAATACAGTGTCTGGTTTTGGAACCGTAGAAAACTTGAACTTGGTCCATTCTTCGTCAGATGTCAAGGTGGCTAACAGCGTTTACATAAGCTAACTGAGAGGCGGCCCGTTTACTAAATTACTCGCCCTTGCTACATACAAAAAAAAAAAACTTCCATGGAGTGGAAATTTACTTTACTAATTTTTCAGCTGAAAGAAGTTGTATGGTGGACACCTCAATCGACTTCGATTCGATTGAGTGAGAAGAACATCTGTTACAACATTGATTTTTTATAATAGCGTATTAAAATGTAGCCATCATTGGTGATTGAAACAAATTCTATTGCTTGACCTCAGCGTTCTATTCTGAATTCAGAGGCTCATGGCCACTTTGATTTTTATTATTATTATTATTATTATTATTATTATTATTATACTTTATTATTTGTAATTTTTCATTACAGTGAGGTTATGATTTTGTTATGAATATCGGCTGGGTTTTCAATGGTTTCTTGGAAAATGAATGAAAATGAAAAATCTTTCATCCATATTGAGTTTGGTGGTAAAAGTTATCTTATTTACACATTACTTTATTAAGTGTTAACCTTTTCATAAATGAACCTAAAGGAACATTAAAGACATATTGGGTGTCTTGGTCTTCTTTTATTATAATATGTGAAATATTCTCCATACTTAAACATAGAAAATGAAACTAAACAGAAGAGAAGTTATTTGAAGTTAAACAAGTTACTTCTTCTTCTAGATTTCATTCAGGAAACATATTTCCCAAGAGGACTTGAAAACTCATGTGATCACATCTAAGAAAGGTAGGCGTGCAGATGAATACTCTTTAAACATTCTAACATACGTTTTTTGCTGAAAGCAGGGAAATTTTTTTAATGATGAAAGTAATGGTAAGAATGTGATGTGTTTCTTAAAAAAAAAAAAAATTTAGTCAATAAGTGTCAGTATGTGTTTCTGTATACATATGCACTCAAAAACATTACTGTGGTCATACACTATTTGTAAGATCCATGTTAGCTTTTGGCTACATATTATAGTTCTGTCTAATACCCTGAGGTAGTATATGGTCAGTAGTATATACCACACAGGTAAATGTTGCCTTTTTTTGCATGCTGATTGGCAAAATCACATATCAGAGAGAAATCCTAACCATTTTTCTGTAAACTGATAGAAAGAAACATTTTTTTTTTATTTCTGTATTATATTCACTAAATATATATATATATATATATATATATATATATATATATATATATATATTCACCTTTGTTTGGGTGAAAGTGGTAGAAATTTACTGAGCCCCCCTAACCACCACCATTCACCTTGTGTTCTGCATACATGTGTCAGCATATAACTGTTAACTATTTGTCAGTTATATACAGAACCTAAATGGTGTCAATGATAGCAATTCAAGTCTTTGTCTGTATTTTTAATTTTTTAAGAAAAGATAGTCACAAAAAGTCAAAGTCTTTGCTCCTTACAACCAGAAAATGAAGCTCAAGAGGTGAGTTTTCCTTCTTTTCTCTTAGCTCTGGCATTAAATATATTGTAAAATGTAGAAGTTGAAGGATGAAATTATATTTCTTTTTGCATGCAGATAAGTCATTAATTTCAGTTACAAGAAATAAGGTCCTTTATTATATTTTGTATTAAACAAACCAACCAATTGCATACAAATACCTTGTGTGTTATTTCAAGTAATTCAGGTTAGAAGAAAACAAATAATTCCTGTAGAGCAAAACTGAGTATGGTAGAGAAAATACAGAGCACATGTAACTATTGATACAACTCCCACCATGGTGAAACATGAAAGACTTAATGTAATTGAGATTTCTTCATTTTTTATTATATCTCCTATTGTAATATGAAATTTAGATTGCCAAGGGACATGGGACAATGATAAGTGTTTTACAAAGCAGACTTCTTAGATTGAAAGCAGCTCAAACACTTTGGCACAAGGTATTTGTTAATGATATATAAATTAAGACTATTTGCCCACCCTATGCTTGTGAAAAATACACAAAATAGTGCATTACTTTATATTATTAAATTTCTGTGAATAAACCAGTGTCTAGAAATAAGTTGGGTTTATTGTCCCATCAATGGTACCATAAAAACCCGCAGATAAGCTGCACCCACAAATAAGCCACACCCTGAATTTAGCTGCTCAATTTTGGAAAAAAAGTTTTTTGAAAGAAATCAAAAGAAATCCGAAGTCGAGTCGTGAGATGTCTTCTTCATTCACTGTTAATCAAACATAACTCACTATTAACATTGCAATGGAAAATACTTCAAAGTCTTAATTTACCCACAATTTTAGCACTCTAATATAATGAACATCATTTCTACCAACTTTGACATATGATTGATCTTTCATAGGAATTTGCATATGATCTTTGACATATGATTGAATTGTTGACAGGAATGTCTTCATTCAACACAGGTTTTTCCATAGATTTTTGCATTACAACAAGAACGGGAGCGGAACATTCAAAGCTTAGTAACCAGGCATTAGATTGGATGCAAAAGTGGACATTGGCGTTGACATTCACAACACCTTTTTCAAATGTTCCTGCAGATAAGCTGCACCCTCCAATTTCTAGCAACAATTTTTTAAAAAAAGGTGTGGCTTATCTGCAGGTTTTTATGGTATTTTGATTTTTCAGAAGAGAATCAGGGAGACCATTTACTTTAAATCAATTCTGAGTCCAATTCCATTTTAACTAGTAAATTTACATGTAGGGTAAATTGTGGTTGATTCAAGCTGACTGCTTTGAAGGTGCAAAATGTAAACAAACTACTTGCAGTGTAAGAAAACTTCACATTCAAGTTCTGAGTTACAACAGACAAAAGGGCATTTTCAAATTTTGATCTATCAAAGCCTTGTGCATTCAGTTCCATTTTTATGGTCAAATTTAATGTACAGTGCATGTAGTGAGGCAATTTTTTTGTGTTTTGTTTTTGTCCAATAGGTTATATTAAAGTTCACATGGCAACCAGGTGGAAAATCAGACATGGTTTGATGCTACTCTGGTTTACAGATTTAATGAAGGTAACCAAAGAAGTTACAATTCACAAAGAAGTTACGATTATAAATGTTGGGTCTAGGAATTGTAACTTCTTCAGTTACATTCATTAAATCTGTAAAGCAGAGTAGCATAAAACCATGTCTGATTGTCCAATAAGTATCCTTACTTTATGTTTTAAAACAGGACACCAATGCTTTGATAGAGTATCTCCTGCGGTAAGCTATGTGGCATGCAATTTACCTGGATGACTGTCGGGTCTTTGTACATTCCAACCCAGCCTCAGCACTTCAGCACCAAAATGATTAGGCAATTGTTCTGGTGTTTCAAGCTGTCATTAAGTAGACACTGCTTACCTAGTGTTTCAACTGATTTTTTCCTCTCTCTTGTCACTTGAATTTACATGGGCTCACTATTCACTGTTCACACCATTCAGATTGTGGCACAAGGGTATGTTGCAATTATGTACAAGTACAGATAAGAACTGCTGACATTTTGAGACAATCTTTTTCAATTGGTAAAATCAAAATGCAGTGATATCTGTTGTTTTTCTGGGCATTAGTTCTACCATGTTATTGATGGTAGTATTGCATTTAGTGAGACATGGCATATAGTTACTATGCTTTATGGTTGCTCTTTTGGGTAAAAGCAAGTGGATAGTATACCTAATATAGTTTTTTTTTTCTGGTAGAGGCCAAAATGTTGTGAGAAAATAAGAAAAATTCATATTCCACAAACCAACATTACCAAAATTGCAAATTGAAGTTACTAACTCTAAACTCAACTTGCAGTTACTAACTAAAGCCAACCAAAAACTTTGTCACATTTGAAAACCACTTCTAAATATGGCTAAAAGATGAAGTGGAGGAATAAGTAATAAATGTATATGAATTCTAAGATTGAAGATGAATACAAATATTTACATTTTATCATGATTATCTTACACTACACTTATCTACCCTAGCAGACTGAGTCAGAAGATGGTTGCTTTTTTTTTAAAAAAAAAAATTGTGGAATTTATGTGGGATTTTAAAAATTATCACAAAAGCTTGAGAAATGGACTTTTGTTAACAAAGTTAAGGTTAACAGATGACTGTTCGATCTCAAGGATAATTAATTTCTTTAAAATTATCTCCAACATCCATGAGGGGCTTTTGATAAGTGTTCCATTGTTTACAGTGATGTCATTAGTAATGCATGTCCTCTGGTGTACTTTTCACCAAACTTCAGTGTGAATGTCTCCCAACCCTGGCTACTGAAAACCTACTAATCTCTACACCCACTATTGAAAATCTAGATTCTCCAGTTTGCCACCACAGCCACTAGCACATTAGTGTCAGATGGTGGTAACCCTAACCCTCCAGAGACACCTATGAGACTGATGAACAAGTTATCTGGGGTTTTTCTTTATTTGTATGCACTTCTAATCATTTAGGTTGAAAGATGATGCAGTGCTGGTTGACATCATGCCATTTCTGACATGCAGGTACATGTGTGTGGAAGAAAATACAAAACTGTTGTGTTAAGTAACTAGTTTTGCATGTGTGTTAATCACATGCTGTGCATCTGCTAAGTAAGGTTGCCCTTTTTCTACTCAAGGTATGACACAGAGGCAAATGTGTCACTCCCTTGAGTAACCCTGCAACCTTTTTTTCTATACATGGCAAATTTGTCTGTCTTGTTTCTTTCCCTATAAAATACTTGAAACTAGCTGGGTTTTTTCATTGTAGAAACATGGGAATGCTATAGAAATATATTTTTTTATGCATAGCAAGAGGAGGAGATCAGGGCATTAGTGGGGGTATATTGAGTCCACAGAAAGTTAGTTGTAGTTTTAGATGAAAACTTAAGTATATTTACAGTCAAATGAAATAAATAATATTTTGATCCCAGTAACATTTAAGTAGAGAAATGACACTGTGGAAAAGAAGTCTGAAAAGATTTTACTAATTGGTACTATGAGCTATAAAGGTACAAGTTGGGATCAACAACTCATGCCTTACAGGCCCTTACTAACAAAATGCCACTTGAAATCCTAAGATTACCTGTACTGAAAAGATTATGAAGATGTGGTGTTTTTAATGCAGAAACTTTGCAAATTGTGTTAAATTGTTATAAAGGCAACCTAAGGAAAGCCCACAGATAGCCTACACACTCTTTCCTTGTTTCCAAGGATTTGTTTTCAGATTTAGAGATGTTCTATTAGCCTGTGTAAAGCCAACTCATCTGACTAGAAAAACCAGGGAGTAACTTTCCTATTTCGTTGAGGGAAGTGGGCATGTGAAACAGTTGACATTTTATTTATTTCCTGTTTTTTCAAGGCTTCAGAAGTGGTTTTCTATATTTCTTTATCCTTATCAGATAGATCTTTTTAAACTCTTTTAAGAAATGACAGTTTTCATACAGGCTTATGAACACAAAAATATCCTTGATATTTACTATTGTTCCTCAGTTCTTGTAGCCATGTCATGGACCAACCAAGCAAGATTGCTGAATAAATTTCTGCAGAAAAAATTTACTTCTCAATAGCTGTTGGTTGTTTGTTATGAATCGGAACTGGGCTGTAGAGCTTTCTTAAAAAATTCAGTGGTGTTTGTTGTCTTTCCTTCCTCAAAATATACCTTTTTGAGGTTCCACATCAAAAGGAAAGTACTGAACAATAATTGACTAGAAATTAGAAAAACAAATGGCTTTAAATTTATTCAATGTCATGACAACATGTTTTTCTTGTCAGCAGAGTGCGTGATGTGTCACCCGAAGGACAGGCCTTGTCAATGGGGGCATGTCTAGAAATTTTACCTGCACTTGAGAGACTCCTTACATCTAAATTCGAAGAGTGAGTTATGGCACCTATTCAGTGAATTCACTTGTTAGAGAAAGATTTATTTATGGTTAACCCCCAAAAATGTAATCTTTGCACATCCTCACACAGTTGTAATTTTCAAGACTTACCAAGGCATCTGATATTTTCTGAAAGGTTACCACTGGAAATGAAAATATGATGTAAAATGATTTGACAAATGAAAGGACTTAATTTTTAAAACTAGAGAATCACTACTATGCAGAAAAAAGATGTGAAAACATGGGTATTTCTAAAAGTCAATTTTATTTCATGAATAATAATTTAATAACTCACATTAAGGAGAAGTACTTGCAATACATACTCAAAGTAGAAACAGTAGATGAAGGTCTTGTTTTCAAGTCACATGTAGTAATTATCATGAAGTAGGTAACAGGCATGCAAAGTTAGCTGAGTGGCTGTAAAGTGATTAGTGTTAAACTTTTATTCTATAGTTACGTTATTGCTGGACTGGACATGATCAGGGAAATGGTCAAACGCTGGTGGATGCAATTGAAAGCTACAACAAGTAAAGGTGTGGAGCCAGAGTGGCAGAGATGCAGCAGGTAAATAAATTACCAGAAATTGTGAATGTTGTGAAGAGCTGTTCAGACAGTATTGATGCTATTCTTTACCTCAGGAGTGTGAGCGGCATGTACATGGCAATCGTTTCTCTTTCTGCCATCATTGTCAAAGTTTCTAAAAGAAAGGGACCAGTGGGTGAGAAAGCTCTCGTAAGTATTGTCGTATTGATACTAAGGGTAGGAGAAGAACAAAATAGCACTAATGAAGAAAGATGATTTTATGCCTGATAAGACATTCTGAGTTCTCAGAGTCTTACTATGAAGTGACTGATGTTAGCGAAGCGATATCGGTGACTGTGTATTGGGAATTTTTAAATGTGGACATAGGAATGCTGCATTTTTAGAAATGTTCTATCAACCTTCTGAAAGTACACATTTTTCTTTGAAGCTTCCAATGATTTAATGATTTTAAATGATGAATTGATCAGAAGCAAAAAGAGATTGATGAAAAAGGAACACACTGAATAGTTTTCCTAATTTAATGTTCCGTTGATCTCCCAAGGAACAAGTAGTTGCGTGCTTTTCATTGACTACTCCCTGGGTTAGCAGGCCCTATACAGACATTCCGGGGTGTCTTCGCATTTCGTGACATCTCTTTTCTCATCTGTTGTCTTAAAGTTAAGTTGACAGGGTTTTATCGTATGTTCATTCCTTACAGGTTGTCACCAGGCTGTTAGATCTACTATGAAACAGTGTGTAATTGGGTAGAGCGGTGATTAAATTGTACATAGGCTGATGAACATTGGAATGGTTTACACTGTTAACAAATGCTATTTATTTGTTGTATTTATTATTTATTTGTTCATTTTTATCTTATATTCTACAACTTACGTGGTATCTGTTTTGACATGGATAATGTATTAAAAGATGTGTTAGATCTCAGTTCTGTCAACAAGTTGTTTGAAATATGATATTTGACGTTTTTAATTTGAGCCTATACATTCACTCGGATCATTGACATTCTTCAAAGCTTTCAAGTAGTTTTCACCCTTTAACTCCCATGAGTGATGATACAGAATTTTTCCTTACAATGTCACTAGAATATCAGGCAGACAAGGGATAAGAATAAAAAGACTAGAATACACTTATACCCTACAGGGTTAATTCATTCAGCTCTCCACGAGTTTTTACGAGTGGATGGACTGTTCAGCGAATGTGAGCAGAAGACTCGTTAGTTCGAAAGTAGTTACGCTTTTCACAGAGCTAGAAATCCTTGTAAAACACCGTAGTTTATACTAAACCATCAATGAGGTGTGGCGGGGACTAGCTATCGAGCACACCACGCCCGGCGAAAAGCACCAAGACTCTCGAATTGTCTTTTTCTGCCTTCTTTAACTGCTCGGTTCTCCAGTACACAATTCCACTTACATCCAAGCGTATTTCATTCGGTGTAACTCTGGTTAATATCTTAAGCTCTCACAGGATACCTCTTCAACAACGGAATTGTGACTCTACCCTACTGCACACCGTCTACAGTCTCCTTGTCTTCTCTTCTCATTGTTCTCTCCACTCTCTTTTCTCTCTTATCTCCATTCTCTTTCAAGTAAACTCTAACGAAAATGCGTATATGATCGCTACTGACCCATATTGGTAGGCATGCCAGCTGGCCAACCCGGGAAGATCAAACATTTTTTGTTAGAACGCTAAACCAAACAATTTCACGAGACTTTCGTTCTGAACAATTAAGCACTTAATCATAATGCTTCCGATCAACTGAGTAAACTTCTGACTGCGTTAGTCAAAACGGGAACTTTTGGCTGAGGCTTTCATCTCTTGGATCACCGACTTCCTCACCTCGCGCAAAATGCGAGTTAAGCTCGGCCATGACTGCTTTTGGGAATGGGGTGCAGTCCCGGCGAGGGTTTCGTCAAGTTACAAAACTGGGGCTGTTCCGGCGAACGTTTGGTCATTAACATTAACGCCGTCCGTTGGGACGGCCGAACAAAACGCTGCATGCTAGAATTTAAGTCTTAACTAATTAATATTCGAATCGGTCGTGTCAGTTGGTTAGTTGTTGTTCAGCAGTCGTAGAGTTCAGCCAAAGAAACAGTACCTTAAGTCGCTGCGTTTTCGTTTCGAATTTTGTGATAGTTGTAGAATTTATCGTCGAAACACATTTTGGTCCTTCAAGCCGGATCAATTACAGTTGATTCTTCGAATGGCGTCGAAAGTGGGATCCAAAACGCCCTCGGAAATCAGCAAAGAGGACATCGAAACATGGACTTCGCAGCAAGTCGAGTATCTTCTTCGAAGATGGGCAGCGTCCAAAGGAGCCGTTACGAAGAGTTCATAGAAGGTAAATGATATTATTAGCTAGAAAGGTAGTAGAACGGTGCCACGAACCGTAAAGGAAAGAGTTTTTCAAGCATTACAAGATGCGTGTAAAACAACGCAAGACGTAATTGCCTTGCAAAGCGATGATGTGACTAAGCGAGCAGAATCAGGAGAATGGTTAGACAATTTGCAGAGCGAAGTGGATATTATTAGCTAGAAAGGTAGTAGAACGGTGCCACGAACCGTAAAGGAAAGAGTTTTTCAAGCATTACAAGATGCGTGTAAAACAACGCAAGACGTAATTGCCTTGCAAAGCGATGATGTGACTAAGCGAGCAGAATCAGGAGAATGGTTAGACAATTTGCAGAGCGAAGTGGAGGACAGCGTCGACTCTTGAGGAGTATTTAGAGAGCCGTGCAGATGAACCGCCATCAGTAATAGGACAAATTTCCGTGGTCGCCGATTCAGTTTGCAAAGTTGACGAAAAGGAAAGTCGGAATCGGGGTCCGGAATCGTTTGATGATTCGCAAGTTGTCAGCTAAGCACAGAAGTTCGTCGAATTACTGTCGAAATCTGCTCAGTAAAAAGGGAATAAATCAGCTCCTAAATTCAGCAATAAAGATTCTAACTCGGAAGAGAAAGAAACTGAAGAAGACGAATTAGACAAAGGCAAATTCGACTCGAAATATTTTTGACGGATTGTTCAAAGGAATCAAGAAACCCGCTTTAACCGTCTTCAGCGGAGATAAAGACCTTTATCACGATTGGAAAGCGAAATTTGAAATATTCGTGGATCGGATGAAAGTGCCAGCTAAAACCAAAGATGATGATGTTGAAGAATTCTCTGTCTGGCAAGCTATTAGGAGTTGGTGAGCGGTAAGGCTACACATCTAGACAATATCAAACTGCCTTGTAGAAATGAATGAAGGGGGTTTTGAGCGTTAGCCCTTCGTCAGAGCGATTGACGAAGGGCTAACGGAAACATCAGCTTTTTTACCCTTTACGATGGCCAATTTACGTTTTCAACTCAGTTGTTAACACTAAATTACCTGCCTTGGAGAAACTTGATGAGAAGTACGGGGGTGAAAAGCGACTTTTGCAACGTCGCCTCGAAGCCGTTTTGCGTGCGTCTCCTGTCGAAGAGACTAACCTAAAGGAGTTGGAGATTTTCTCAGATCGTTTAACTGACGTTGTGGCTAAGCTTAAGGATAGCGACCAGCATCAAGAGTTAGCAGGAGTATCTGCACTTTACATCGCAGTGCAGCAAAAGTTATCAGAGTCTCCTCTTATCGCGTACCAAGAGTGGTTGCACAGGAAGGATGGACTATTCGTATTTTCTAAATGGTTACAGAAGCAAGTAGTTTATCGTATGGACGTCGAAGAAGTTAAGGAGCGAACAAGGAAAAAGAAAGAAGATAATATCGGGTCTAAGAAATACAAGCGTGAGAAAGGAACAATTCACAACTTTACTGGTGAGCCCATACCCAAATGTGTTGTCTGTCATAGACCTCACCAAGTAACCTCATGCAAGAACCGGAGTGAAACATCCATTGCGAATAGATAGGAAATCGCAAAAAAGAATGAACTTTGTTATCGTTGCTTGAGATCATGCCATCAGGGGAAGAATTGTCCGGAAAACAATCGCTGTGGTATCAATGATTGTAGAGGCACCCATCACTTCCATCTGCACTTCGTACGTCGATCTCATCCGCCTGAACGTGTAGACACTGCTGTAAAAACACGAAGCGCTTTCGGCGACTCTGAGTTTGCAGGGGATGTTATATTGCGAACAGTTTTTGTATGGCTTATAGGCCCGGAGGGTCAAAGCATCCAAGTCAATGCCTTCTTAGACGACGGGTCAGATGATTCAACTTACGTCAGAGATGACATCTTAACAGCCCTTGGCCTCGAGACTGATGAACAAACCCTCAGATCGACAACCTTGACAGACAGTTGTATTCCTCTCAAAAGCAAGAAAGTCCCGCTGACGATAAAGAGTCTCAATGGGGAGACTCAATCTACTGTTGAAGCATGGACACTGACTGAAATGTGTCAAGGCTTGTCTATTCCAGACTGAAATCAGCACAAGGTCAAATGGGAACACCTAAAAAAATTCCATTTCCTAAAGCCTCTGAAAGGAAAACGACTGACATTCTGATCGGATCAGACCATCCTGATCTTACGATAGCCTTGACAGAATGTTATGGTCGAATTGGAGCGCCAGAAGCAAGAAAAACGCTATTGGGGTGGACCTGTGTTGGACGTTTACCCGCCCTTTCTTCAGCTAAAAGGGTTGCCCACGCCAGAACCTTTCGGATCCAGACCTTGTGCGAGACCCGTCTCGATGAACAACTACGAGGAATGTGGGAGATCGACTCACTTGGAGTTAGAAATTCAGACGATAGTCAGTTGAATCAGGAGGAGATCTTAGCTATGTCAAAGGTCGAAAAGTCAAGACGATGGATCGGGGGCCGTTACGAAAGGAAGAGTTGCCCTCCTTACCTGACAATAGAGAAGAAGCAGAGAAACGTTTGTTCTCTTTGGGAAAAAACACCTCAAGAAGCCAGAAGTTGCGAGACGTTGCAAAGAAGCAATGAATGCGAATGTCGAGAAGGGCTACATTCGGCAGTTAGAATCTTACGAGGCAGAGGACGGTCCAAGCTGGTACTTTCTACACTTTCCAGTGAGACCACTAAAGTACGCATAGTATTTGACTCGGCTGCACGTTGCAAGGGCGTTTCCTTGTATGATGCGATGCTTACTGGGCCTAAACTTCAACGAGATGTCCTGGAGATACTTCTACGATTTAGACTGAGACCTGTCGCCCTAGTAGCGGACATCAAGTAAATGTTTCCCCAAGTGGTCCTCGCTGAGAAAGCCCGCAAGTATCACAGACTGTTATGAAGAGATCTCGATCTCACAAAGCCTGTGGATGTCGATGAAGCAGTCCGTTCGACCTTTGGAGACAGAGCATCCCCCTATCTAGCCCAGTTCGTGCTTCGCAGCCACGCCCTAGAATTTAAAGAGAACTACCCAGCAGCAGCTATGGTCCTGCTTCGAGATATGTACATGGATGATATCTTTCACTCAGAAGAAACTGTAGAAGACGTCGTTCTTGTCCGTGAAGAATTGACAAAGGTCCTGGGTAGCGCTGGTTTCCATGCCCAAAAGTGGTGTAGTAATCGAACAGAGCTTCTAGAAGAAATCCCACAAGAGGATCGAGCAACTGGAGTAAAGCTTGACAACTCAGAACTACCAAGTGTCAACATATTAGGAGTCCGTTAGAATGCGAGTGAAGCTGTTGTCACGTTTGTTATCAAGGAAGTCATCCTGTCCTTTTACACGAAGCGATGCCTGTTAAGTCGTATTGCTGCACTGTTTGATCCATTGCAGCTCTTGGCGCCATACATCATCAGAGTAAAAATGACTTTACAAGAAGCCTGGTTGCGAGGTCTTGAATGGGATGAAGAGTTTCCTGACGATTTAAAGTTGATCACTCATCAGTGGGCCAAACAGTTGCCTGAAGCTCTACAGGTCATAATCGCACATTGCTATCGACAGCACGAGGAAGCAGTGGAAGACGTCTGACTTTAGACATTCGTTGACGCGTCAAGACTTACCTATGCCGCAGTAAGCTGTGCCAGATACGAACACGTGAGTGGACAGATCTCAGTCGCCCTAGTGACAGCCAAAGTAAGAGTAACACCGATTAAATCCGTCAGCATCCCATGCCTTGAGTTAATGGCACCAGTACTCGGAGTGCGGTTAGCCGAAACGGTCCCTGAGAAGCTAGAAATTCCACTAAGTCAACACACCCTGTGGACAGACAGTATGGACGAAATATACTGGATCCAGGGTCACTCAAGACGACTGAAGTCATTTGTTGCTAATCGAGTAGCCGATTCAAATTCAACGGAAATCGGACCCAGCTCAGTGGCGACATGTACCAGTAGAATAAAACCCCGCTGACGACGCAACAAGCGGCCTGGACCTGAAAAACTTATCCGCTGAAAGTTGCTGGTTCCAAGGACCTGCCTTGCTACTTGATGAGAAGACATTCTGGCCCAGGGCTGGATACAGACTAGTGCAACTAGTTTCCAGAAACTAGTCAGAATAGTTAAGACATTTTACTTACTCACTTATGATCTATTAGAGGACAGACGCATAGATGACGTCATCATTAAAACTTTTGCTCTCTGTTATTCTAAAATGGAAAGTTTTGAAAATTTAGACGATATTTTACCTGACTGGGTGAGCGAAGATTTCGAAAAAAGTCTTGTCGAGGCTGTGGACAGTTACGATAAACAGGAGAAAGAAACTAAAAGAAACACAAAATGGGTAGTGAAATTGTTTCAAGGTAAGAAGCCATTGCTTTGTTTCGAAATTAACGAACTCAATAAGCAAAAGTTGTCTGAGATTGATTTATTTGGAAAAAAAAATTCTTTTCTCAATGTCAAAATAATTGTTTACACAGATTGGTGTCAGGAAAGAAACATCACAACACCACTTCTTAAAATGAACAGTAAGGAATTAGACCAAAACCTAGCAAGATTTTATGTGGAAGCCAGAACAAAACTAGACCCTGTGATCAGGGTAACTGGGATACCTGGATGGTACTGGATCCTTGTGTAGTGATACTACGCGTGTCGGACTAGTATACTGAAATAGTGAGCTCAAGTCTAGCCAAGGGCATACACCTATTTCAAAACATAGGCATGCTATGCATGCAAGAGTTACTTTTTTGTAGGGTGGGTGGATTACTTGAAACATTGTGAGTGATTTCTAAATTCTTACAAAAGGAGAGAAGAATATTAATGTGGGAAAGAACGAAAATGTCGAATTACCTTACTCACAGGTATTTTGTGGTAGATTATGTGTGTTAATAAATAAATGTAACCAAAAATAAACTGCATTGGTGCCATGGATACCTGTTAGTACAAAATGCAGACAGTAGACTGCAGACCGAATACAAAATATAGACTGCAGACTGCAGAGTGGGTACAAAATGCAGACTAAGAATCTGAAGAGTTTTTACGTCTGGTATATAATAACATGTCACCTTACAGCTCACCGAGCGTCACGCAATCGCTTGTCTGCGATCCGCCTTCACGATTACTTGCACTATTGTGGAATATTCCTGGCCCATTTCTTGATGAAAATCAATCGTAATATTATTCCAAGCCTTCAATATAGTCTTCTTACTTTGCGCACGAGATTGTTGGTGTGATGTCTGTACAGATTTTACCAACGTAATAAAAGTAGATGACGTGAATAACAGTGATGGTAAAGCAAGCTTAAAACGGCAGAAATCGCCAAAAAATACAACGTTACAGTGTTTTCATTGTTTAAGCTGTTTTTTAGCTGCGGTGGCGAAAGAAAACCTACATAAAACGCCGGCCATTGTTTCGCTCGCAAATTTTCAAATTTTCAAATTTTGTTGCGACATCCAAGGCTCGCATTTGATTGGCTATCTGTGAGTTTCTTTGATTATTGACCAATCAGACTGTCTGATTTGTTTCTTTCTTTGCACTGAATTAACCCTCTTCTGCACTGAATTAACTCTCTTCTGCACTGAATTACCTGAAAACTGCATTTATCTTAACCAATCAGAACTGAGTAATTTTTCCATGTATATTATTAACATGGTTATATACGCAGAGGATTCTGTTGTGTTCACGTGAGGGCCATTTCCGTTATTCCTGCCACTTATCAGATGTAGGAAATATGCATACTTGTTTCGTATTGAGGCCCTGCGAAATCACAAATATGATTTATTTCTTCTTTGTTTTTGTTTGGGCCGACTAGCGTTTTGCAGTTTCGCTTTCGCCCAGTGAGTTGTTAATTTAGGTTCTCGTTCTCAGTTTTTACTGTAGGTGTACGAAGATCAAGTCAAAACAGCACGCAATGTCAAATGGTGAAAATGTTTAAATTTAAAAGAAGGTTTACTCAATCATGGAATGACTTGTATTGGCGCGGCTACGCGTAAAAGAGTTCTCTGCATATCGTCCCCAACATCAGTAAAAAATATTTCTCTCTAAATATTTGATGGCGAGTAGAGGGTGGCTACAAAACGAAGACCGAAGACCGAAAAACGAAGACCCTAATTTTTTTGCCCAAATAAGGCACGGACAGTTAAAAAACTAACCCAAAGCGTTCCTCAGCACAAACCGATGTGAAATTAACAGGGGTCTTCGTTTTGTAGAAAAGCCCCCCGGAATCTACAAAACGAAGACCCTTACTTGAACGCTTTGTCAGACGCCAATAGACGCGAAATCAAGGGGGTCTTCGTTTTGCAGAAAAGACCCCCTGAATCAACAAAACGAAGACCCTTACTTAAATGCTTTGTCAGACGCCAATTGACGCGAAATCAAGGGGGTCTTCGTTTTGTAGAAAAGACCCCCTGAATCTACAAAACGAAGACCCTCACTTAAACGCTTTGTCAGACGCCAATAGACGCGAAATCAAGGGGGTCTTCGTTTTGTAGAAAAGACCCCCTAAATCTATAAAACGAAGACCCTCACTTAAACGCTTTGTCAGACGCCAATAGACGCGAAATCAAGGGGTTCTTCGTTTTGTAGAAAAGACCCCCTAAATCTATAAAACGAAGACCCTCACTTAAACGCTTTGTCAGACGCCAATAGACGCGAAATCAAGGGGTTCTTCGTTTTGTAGAAAAGACCCCCCTAAATCTACAAAACAAAGACCCTTACTAAAACGCTTTGTCAGACGCCAATTGACGCGAAATCAAGGGGTCTTCGTTTTGTAGAAAAGACCCCCTGAATCTACAAAACGAAGGCCCTCGCTAAAGCGCTTTGTCAGACACCAATTGACGTAATGAACTTCTTCAGCTGCTCTTGATTCCTTACACCTTCTGATCTCATTTCTAAGATGTAAAGACTTTTAAGGCTTGGGTTAAGCAGCGTAAAGATAACCATACACAGGGCCCAAACGTCTGCCATCATTAGATCTGCGATAGAAGCCTTTGTTAAGCGCTTTTCTTCAACCAGAAGCTCTGGTGACATGTAGACCACTTTCCCTCGATCAACAGTGGTGGTCTTGGAGCTATAGAGTTGCTGCGTCTGAACGAATGGTGACCGACTTTCATCAAAATCAGTCAGCTTACAGGCAATCGGCCTTTCATGATAACTTTCATGTAAATCACGCGACTTTACTGACATAGAGCAGTAGTGTTGGTTGCTCACTAAAATGTTCGCTGTTTTGAGGTCTCTGTGGGCGATTCCTGTTTGGTGCAGATACGCTAGGCCACTTATTATCTATGTGGCTGCATGAGAAACCATTTCTTGATAACCAGCACTGTCATACTCGTCGATTTTTATCAGAAAATCGGACAGTGTACTCACGCGTTCGTCTAGGCCAAACAAATTGAAATCAAAGTAAACGTATTCTAGCATCATGGCTGGAGGTTTGTGACAAACGGACATAAACTTCACCACATTGGGATGGTTAAGGCCACTTAATAAAGCTACTTCTTTTAAGAAGAGTTTTTTTTCTTCTGCATCCATGACGTTAATCATTTTTTTTATAACTACCGTCTCTTTACTGTCCTTACCTGGCGCCTGATAATCGGCAGTAAAGACATCGCCAAATGCACCGTGGCCAATGCGATCTTTGATAACTAGCTTGTTGCAGTCGAACCGCGGTATTCCATCACTGCCCTCAACTCTGGGCTTTGGTTGTCCGGGTGATGTTCCATCTAGAAGTCGAGGAAGTCCGAATTTTCGGAACTTCGACATCGTGTTTGTGGCTTCAACGCTCTCACATTTTGATATGACCGCAATTCAACCAAAGAAGAGCGAAATAATCAGGCCGGCGGTAAGTCAGGCTTTTGCCAAAATGCAAAACGCAAAAAGGCGAGAACTGTCAATCATTTATGGTTGGTGAAAAGCGGCTAGATTTCATGAGCTTTATGTCTGTAGAGTGCAATCAGCCGGCAAAAAGTTCCGTTGTACGTGTTGGCACTAAAGTTAACGTCAATAGCTTGCAGAGAAAAGGTATTTGTCTGTTTAGAAATTTTAAAATTTGTTTCATTTGTGTTTTTTTATTCTCCAGAAATGTTTGGCTTGTGTCAGTTAATTGCTCTGAAAGTTTGTACTTCCGGTAAAATGTAGATTACCTTTTTTCGGGTTCCGGACTAAAAAGTGAGAAATTTACAAGTCAAGTGAGAGCAACAAGAGTTCCAACTAAAAAGAGTTTTTCAAATGAAGACATTCAATTATGACCCAAATAAGACCAAATAACGCTCCCGGTCTTCCTTAGTGCTTTAAATTATTTGTTTACTCGCAAACAGTTTTAGCAACGGTCTTTACTTTTTAGATCCACACGGTTCTTTTTAAACGGAAAACAAAAGCCCCAATTATTTCGCGTCAATTGGCGTCTGACAAAGCGTTTTTGTCCAAAAGTTGGCGATCCATCACAACCGAAGCTGCTTCCTGACACAATCGCGCCTATTTTTTGACTGATACACTGAAACGTTTGAACTGTTTTAGCCGCCCCCACAAAAAAAAACAACAGCGATATGTGCTTTCTATCACCTATCCTATCCTAAGACTAAATCATTTTGCTGCAGTATTAGGTCACAGCCAAGTCTTTAAAATTATCGCGTCAGTCTTCACGCTATGCTACTGAACGGCATAAATTATCAACCATGACATTAGTTCAAATATTTATTTCACTCCCTTTGTCTTTTTCCTCCCTGGGTTTACAGAAACTTTTTTGTCGCGCGCGGTTGAAATCGGCAATCTATAATAGATTCTTCCTTCCCAGGGGTCTGACAAAGCGTTTTAGCAAGGGTCTTCGGTTTGAAGATTTAGGGGGGTTTTCTATAAAACGAAGACCCCCTTGATTTCGCGTCAATTGGCGTCTGACAAAGTGTTTTTGTCACAAAGTTGGCGATCCATCACAACCGAAGCTGCTTTCTGACACAATCAGGCCTATTTTTTGACTGATACACTGAAACGTTTGAACTGTTTTAGCCGCCCCCACAAATAAAAAAAAAAAAATATGTGCTTTCTATCACCTATCCTAAGACTAAATCATTTTGCTATTAGGTCACAGCCAAGGCTTAAAAATTGTCGCATTTTCACGCTATGCTACTGAACGGCATAAATTATCAACCATGACGTTAGTTCAAATATTTATTTCACTCCCTTTGCCTTTTTGAGAATAAGTAAAATTGCCAGGCTAATAGCCAATGTTGCTGCTGCCACTACAAATTGTGAATGCTACTATCTCTAGTAACTTTCCTAGTATTAAGCAGAGTACTGAATATTTCCTACATGCTGTAAAATTACTACATAATGGGAAGCTTAAGATCAGCTAGAAATTGTGAAATACCTCGTGTTACAAAAATACTTTAATGCTGTACAAGTCCTGCACCCCCTTAGCTGGCCTCCTTTGCGATTTAAAACCGCATCAGTCTAGACAACTGATGCACCCCTTTTTGTCGCGCGCGGTTGAAATCGGCAACGTATAATAGATTCTTCCTTCCCAGGGGTCTGGCAAAGCGTTTTAGCAAGGGTCTTCGTTTTGTAGATTTAGGGGGGCTTTTCTACAAAACGAAGACCCCTGTTAATTTCACATCGGTTTGTGCTGAGGAACGCTTTGGGTTAGTTTTTTAACTGTCCGTGCCTTATTCGGGCAAAAAAATTAGGGTCTTCGTTTTTCGGTCTTCGGTCTTCGGTCTTCGGTCTTCGGTCTTCGGTCTTCGGTCTTCGGTCTTCGGTCTTCGGTCTTCGTTTTGTAGACACCCGGCGAGTGGATTTCGTCGAGCGATGGATGCATCAAATCGGTTGGATTTTGGCCTCGACGGTGTAACAAATATCGATGGTTTCAACCACGCTGGAGATGGAATGGATCGTGGATTGCCTGATTTTGCTATCCAGTTTCCTGGTACATCGACGGTAGAAGGTAAGGTTAGTTCTGGTTGTACCACAACAGATGTGTTCGCTTGGCCATTAAGTTACGGTGGCTCTTCGCTCAGACCCAGGCCCCCACCAAGCACCCGCATCGATTTCGAAGAATTGAATCGGCAAAGGGACTCTCGGGAGCAACGCGGCACAGCCATGCCGTGGACAAATGTTTGCAAGGAAATTGAAAATTTACTGAAGGTAATTCCGTCCAAACTTCATGCAGGCCAAAGCCCAGAAGTAACCAAGAAAATTATTGACTTTCTCGCGGAAAAGTGGAAGGTACTGGAAGAGCTACACACGAAATAACTTTCTGGAATAAATGAAAGAAAGCGCTTAGAAGAGGTACAGAATCGTTATTCTAACCTGAAACGTAGTACACATGACGTCATTAATGAGTGCGAAGGTTTCTTGCAAAAATTGGGCTCTCCACCTGGAAAGGTTAGAATGGATCCTGGACTAACAGACCAGGACGTGGAATGTGATGACAATGTGTCAGTTTACTCTAAGTCTTCTAGTGGATCCGGATCATCACGTAAGAAATCGCTGAAAAGGGCGCTTCTCTCGAAAATGAAACTGGACCTGGCAAGGGCTAGGGCAAAGGAGAAAGCTGAAGCAGCTCGAATGACATACGAACATAAACAAAGAATGAAACTTAGGCGCCTAGAAGAGGAAGCAACATTAGCTGAACAAGAATGGAAGATTGAAACAGAGTACAATGATGAGGGAGGTCTGACAGCTGGTGCTGCTAGTTCCTTGGATGCTACCACGTTCCTGGTTGATAAGAGACCACATTCTACTCCGGTCACTTCTGACAAAATTGAGGCCAGTGTATCTGACGCAAACCCAGGAGCTACCTCCGCCACTGGTAAGGAGACCGTATCCCAACTGAACCCTTGTACAGAAACGTCAGCCACCCCAGTGTCGGGAATTTTGAAGCCTCAGGACAGCATGAAAACTCAACCGAAGGCATCCCTTTCAAGGATAGAGTCTAATGTCTCCAAGACCCTTGACAGCGTGAAATCACCCCAGTCCTTCAGAGTACCCAGTGTCCAACAATCACAGAGGGCTACTTGTGGCGACCACGCCCCACATGATCCTGTCGCAGCAATGTGGAAGGCTCAAATGCTGGGTGGTATGCAGCCAACACGGTTTAGTGGGAATCCAGTGGATTTCCCCTTCTTTCGTGACCAAATGCGTACACATCTTGAAAGTGATTTGCTTACTGATTCCCAGCGTGTTGAATATCTCCCAAAGTTTGTTACTGGAGAAGCTTTGGAAGTGGTAAAGCGAAACAGAGGCTGTTCATTTAACGACAGCATGAAAACCCTTGAGGAATGCTTTGGTCAAACAATAAGGGTAACTCAAGCATGCATAGAAGATCTTGTAGCTGGGCCAAGGCTGACCTATGGGGATAATATTGGACTCATGAACTTTTCTGAGAAGCTGAACGCAGCTACAAAAATTCTTCAAGGCGACATTAAACGTGAAGCAAACGTCGCAACAAACCTCAAGCGTATCGTTAGCCGTCTTCCTAATGACCCGATCATCAAATGGCAAAACGAAAACTATGAGATTGTTAAGAGCGGAAGGTCTCCTCAGCTGAAGGACATTGCTGCCTTTGTGAAGAGACAAGCGTCCATTAGAAACGACCCAGTGTTCGGAGGTCAAATGTTGAAGCGAGAGTATAAAGAGCCCAAGGCGCCTCCCAAACCTCCAATAAGGAATCCCACAATTGGTGCCACGGATCTTGAATTTAAACCTCCCGCCCCTGGCTTGAGAAGCTGCGGAGTCTGCAAGTCTAAGCGTCATAAACTTCAACATTGTCCTATAATCAAGAAGTGCGAGCATGTTGCAGTCCGAAGACAGTATGCGGCCTCCTGCGGCGTTGAAAAGCCTGGGTATGGTTCTAGCTCGTGCCCTGAACCGCCCGCATGCTCAAAATGCCCAGGGCGTCACCTTAGTCTTCTGCATACTGACAAAGTTCAGGATGGCCGCCGTCCTAACCCACCCAATAATAAGGAGTCCAACGACAAAGGTGACAAGCCCCCAGCCATCTCCCATCCTGCTAGTCACGAGGGAGCGAATACAGGTCAAGCTGCTAGCATTACTTCAGACAAGCCTGAACCAATATCCATATCGTCAGCCGGTTTGTCTACCGCCGAAACACAAGTTTTGTTGAACGTTGTACCTGTCATTGTCACCGCGATGAATGGTAATATTGTATCAACCTACGCCTTTCTAGATAGTGGCTGTACAGATACCCTCATCGACCGTGGTTTAGTTGATTATCTTGGTATACAAGGAAAACCTGAGCAGATTGGAATTAATACAATCACGAACAGTGGCAAGGTCATAGAGTCCAATCGAGTATCCTTCAGCTTGAGTTCCGTGGAGAGTTTTGGAAAAAGCATTGAGGTCTCTGAGGCCTATGTCCTACCTGGCCTTAACCAGTCGCAGCGAGCATTGCCAGAGCGAATTGATGTCCACAATCACCCTCACTTGTGTGACATTGAGTTTCCAGCAGTTGACATTAAGAGAGTGTCCATTCTTGTGGGAAACAACATCCCCTATGCACACATCCAGAAGGAAGTTCGAGTCCCTAAAGATGCAAGGAAAGGACTTTATGGTTGTCGTTACCCCCTTGGTTGGTGTGTTTGCGGTTGCTATGGTAGCAAGAATCCCCCGTAAACTTTGTTTCAGTTGATCACAAGCCCGTTGATCTCATTGAAAGATTCTGGAAACTTGAAGATCATGGAGCAGTTAAGTCAGGAGGAAGGCCCCTCTCGATTGAAGACAAGAGAGCGATGCAAATAATTGAAGACTAAACGTGGCATCTTTTCCACTGTTTGCTCCCTGTTCGATCCGCTGGGGTTCGCTGCACCTGTAGCACTGGCTGCAAAAAGCTTGGTGCAAGACCTGTGGAAGGCTAATGTTGGATGGGATGAGCCTCTGGGTGAAGAGTTTTTGTCAAGGTGGAGGTCGTGGAAAACTCAACTACCTTCCTTGTCGCAGTTGCGTATTCCGCGATCCTATTTTCTGCGAGATGGCGACCCGCAAGACTGCAAGTTGCAACTCCATGTCTTTTCAGATGCCTCAGAAGTCGGATACGGTGCATCGTCCTACCTACGAGCTGAGTACCCGGATAGTCAGGTTCATTGTACCTTTATCAAGGGGAAGGCTAGGAATGCACCAGTGAAGTTTGTTAGTATTCCCAGACTAGAGTTGCAGGCAGCAATACTTGCAACTCGCATGTGTAAAATGCTGCGAGACGAATTAGATCTGAACATTGACAGGACATTGTTGTGGACTGATAGTGAGATAGTGTTGCACTATCCAAAGAATGAGAAACGAAGACTTCAAACCTTCGTAACCAACAGAGTTGAAGAAATAAAGGGGCATTCACCCGTGCATGATTGGAACCATGTGCCAGGGACTTTGAATCCCGCAGACTATGTGTCAAGGGGATTGACCCCATCTGCTCTGACTGTTGATCACAGCTGGCTTCGTGGACCTAAATTCCTGTGGGGACCAGAACATTCCTGGCCGAAGCAAGAGTGTAGAACTGCGCTTCGTGAAGATTTGGAACTGATGAAAGAAACTCATGTACACTCTCTGGAACTGAACCCCGATTCAGTTGTGGCGAAGAAAGGGAACTCGAAATTTGAACCCATCAAAGATCCTATGGATGATCCCTTCCAAGTGCTTGTAACAACCTGCTCTGATTGGACCCGCCTTAGACGCAAGGTAGCGTGGCTCTTACGATTTACGCAGTTCATTAAAGATAAAGGAAAGGTCCAGACTGGAAGGTTGACTGTTGATGATTTGAATGCAGCTACATTGGCTATCGCAAGGATTGTACAGGGCTCAGCATATGCACAGGAGATAAAGGATCTGAAGTCGAATGGTGCCATCAAAATATCGAGCAAGATTGCAGCCTTGAATCCCGGATTGGATGCCCAGGGAAAACTAAGAGTCAATGGACGTGGCCAGCGAAGAGTATCTGAACCTACCATGGGCCAGAAAATCATTCTGCTCAGGAATCATGCTGTAGCCGAGAGGATTGTTCGTCACGTCCACCATTTCATTGGTCATCTGGGGCTTAAGCACGTGATAGCCAAGTTGCGGGAAGACTTCTGGATTCCTCAAATCCGCGTTCTAGTTCGCTCAGTCCTTAACCGATGCGTCAGGTGCAAGAAAGTCCTCGCTAAACCCACGAGCCAACAGATGGCACTTTTACCAGAGGCACGCCTCATGGCATATGAAACACCTTTCTCATACACTAGTATGGACCTTTTCGGCCCCTTGCATGTCAAACATGGCCGAGGAACCACAAAGCGTTGGTGTTGTCTCTTTACCTGTTTAACTACCTGTTGTGTGCACCTGGAAGTTGTTAACTCAATGGACACAGATGGTTTCGTCATGTGCTTGAGGCGCTTCATCAATCGTAGAGGCGAAGTGAAAGAGATTCGTTGTGATAATGGCTCTAATTTTGTGGGAGCTCAGCGCGAGCTAAAGGAGAGTCTCGAGAAATGGAATCAGGGGTGGATTGAGAGTGAGCTTATACAACATGACTGTAAATGGATATTTCAGCCCCCTACCGCTTCGAGTATGTCTGGCGTGTGGGAACATTTGGTTCGTAGCGCGAAGACAGTCCTGAAGGCTATCTTGGGTGTACACGTGGTCATAGACGTGGTCTTGCAAACGCTGCTCACCGAGGTCGAGCGTGTTTTGAACGACAGAGCCTTAACTGCAAACTCTGATGATCCCAGCGACTTTGAGCTGCTAACGCCTGGACACTTCCTTATGCAGCGCAAAGTTATTTGCTTACCACCTGGAGTCTTCGACAAGTCTGACATGTATAAGAAGAAGTGGAGGCAAGTGCAATATCTTGCCAATCAGTTCTGGGAGAGGTGGCTTAAGGAGTATTTATCCAGCTTACAGACTCGGGCTAAATGGCGGAAGGCGTTACCTAACGTCAAACAAAATGCGTTAGTGTTGCTAGTCTAGGACAACACCCCAAGGGGGCATTGGAACCTCGGACGTGTCATTGAAATGTACCCAGGCCCGGATGGCCTAGTACGAACTGTAAAGGTTAAAACTAAGGACAGTGTCTACGTTCGCCCTATCCAGAAACTTTGTTTGTTGGAAAATGACTTGGAGTCCATGTGAGAACCCAGAGTTGGGATGCTTTGGGAGATCGCCCCAAGGTGGGGTGGATGTTTGGACCAACTAGCGACCAAGCACGAATTGTGGACTTATATTAGGTAGCACATGTTTCAGTGCGAGAGTAATTTCGTGTCAGGACCTTGGGTGCTGTGTTCATTTTGATTGTTGAAGTTTTGTGCTTTTCCTACCCGTTTATCGCATAGAAATATGTAAGTAAATGCGCCTCGTTTTGCAGTTTCGCTTTCGCCCAGTGGGTTGTTAATTTAGGTTCTCGTTCTCAGTTTTTACTGTAGGTGTACGAAGATCAAGTCAAAACAGCACGCAATGTCAAATGGTGAAAATGTTTAAATTTAAAAGAAGGTTTACTAAATCATGGAATGACTTGTATTGGTGCGGCTACGCGTAAAAGAGTTCTCTGCATATCGTCCCCAACAGTTTTAGGTGGTCATTATCCATTATTTTTGGAAGTCGATGCTGATGAGAAAGAAAAATGTTTACGGTTATTTCCTCCCTCGAACATTTTACTATTTAGGTACCAAATAATCTTGATACTGAAGATCATTGCATCCTATTATGAAAAATTTACCCCTGATTGCTTTGTCAACATGTATGATGTAATACAGCTTGTGATTTGTGGGATTTTCACATGTAAACTAGAACTACCTGAAGAGGGTAATGATGTACTTAATGCAAAGCGTTTTAGTACAAAGTCTGCTTTTCTCTAATCTACCTGAAGGTGCTTTTTATATGCTAATAACACTTGCACAGCCCAGTCAAAATGTTTTTTTTAGTAATAGTCAAGCAGGCTGTAGTAATTATAGGCAGCAGAGTCCAAACCTCTTCCTGGAAAGCAGTCTGATAGGTGTGAAGTCAGTGGAAGGTACTTCATTGTAGGTGGCCAAATTACAGGCTGTCAGCCCATTTTGAGTAAGTAGTTAACCTAAAGATTGGCTATTTTAACTAATTTTATTGAGAGCCAAATCCTGTAAGGCTTATATTCTGTATTAGTTTGAAGTGTTACTTTTGTTTCTTATTTTGCGGTAAGTTGGCTTTTATAGCCATTTTTTCTCTCAAACATTTTTTTCAGCCTAGTCAAAATGTTTTTGAGAAGTAGGCAAGCTGGCTATAGTAATAGGAGGTAGAGGCCAAACCTCATCTAGAGTAGACGCCTAACAGATATTTTCTTGTAGACCGCCAAATCCCTGGTTACTGGCACATTTTGACTGAGCTATTTGTTATTTAGCTACGAAGTAATCTTATTATTAAAGATTACTACTTTCCTTTTTAATAATTTGCTGCTGATTGTATGCTGTATATAGCTTATGATTTGTGTGATTTCACAAGTAAGTTAGAATTACCTGAAGATGGTAATGAAGTACTAGATGATGTACTTTATGCAAAGCAATTTTGGCACAAAGTCTATGCCTTGTCCATAGGTGATTTTAACATGCTAATAAGACTTGTAATTCGAATAATATACATCAGCTGGAATAGGAATGTTAAAAGAAAAATAATAATAGTTAACTATACCAAGTTTCAGTTTTATGTCCAAATGAAGCACTTAATTGAAGATCACCGCACTGATCAGGCCCAGAAGGCCAAAAGAGTGCTGTCTGCTGTTAGTTTAATTTTTGTCATTGCTATTTATTTATTTTATTTATCAATGTTTCATTGAGTTATAATACATTGATCTCTTTTAATAGTGCAGGTTTGCTCATGTAACCTAATCCCACATGTATGTATGTACAATCTGGCAATAGTAATAGGCAGCAGAGGCCAAATCTTATCCTGAATAGAAGTCTAACATGTGTGAAGTCGGCAGCTATTTCATTGTAGGTGGCCAAATTGTCAGCTGCAGCACATTTTGACCTGGCTGATTGTATGTGTTATGTATGTGCACTTCTTTTTAGGTGCTAAACAGGTCAAAGTACCAAAAAAACCTCTCTGATAGCTTGGCAATCCAAGATGTAAAAATTTTTAATGATAAGGTAAAGTTTGATCATTCTTAAGAGTTTGCATCTGTTCTAAAAGTTTTGGGGAGTGTCAGGGGAGCATTATGTATGCAAATGTATTTAAGAGTAACAAAAAAAAAATAAAAAGAACTGGGGAAAAAATCCCAATTTGCTTTAAAAGTTTATTTTATTAAGAGCATAACCCTGGATATAGCTTGAGATTTGTGTGATTTTCAAAAATTGTTAGGTTGTTATGTAAACTTAATTAATAGGAACCTTGTTAATTTTCAGCTTCAAGAACAAGTACATAATTGCAGGGAAAGCTGACTGATTGAAACTGGGACAGATGTCATGAGATTTGTACAACAGGTTGGCCTGGGAAGGACCAAGAATAAAAGAATTCATTGATTCTCTTACAACTTTTGTCTCCGTTGTGTGCTTCTGTGGAGCTTAGTTATTGCTGTAGAAAAGTTTTTCGAAGGGCCCTTGAGATCACTCACTTTTGAGCTAGTTGTCCCTAGGGAAGAGGATACTTGTGCTTACTATCTCCCTTAGGGGGGGTAAAGGGTTAAAGACTGATTCTTCTCCAGTAGCCACAAGTATCCCTGCAAATAGAAATTTTGAACACTATTAAAGGGCTAGTACCCTCATTTCATTAATTGAATTTCTAATTTAGTGTAAGTTATGGCAAATAATGAATGTAAATTCATCTTGGTTGTACAGGTTATATCCAGCAATCCTTAAACGAAATAAAAAGGTGTTTTTCTGAATTTAGAAAAAGTGTTCTTGCTTCTAAGTAATTGCATGGTATGTCATTCAGTTAACGATCTAGCAGAGTTTTTGTTTGAAATGCCAAAATCAACTTCATGAGTTAGGACAATAAAAAAAATAAGGCAATAAGCAAATGTTCATGTGTATCCTTTATGTCAATTTGGGCTGAAAAACACGTTTTTTTGTTTTTTTTTTTGGCAAAAATGAGCTTATTTCACGACTAAAAACGATGCCAACAAGTTTAAACGAATGTTTTCAGCAAAAAACCGATAGAATCTGCGAAAAAACACTGGAATCCGGCTACCACAGAGTGTTTGCAGTAAACATTTAGGCAAAAAAAAGCCTTAAAAACCGAAAAAAAAATTTATATTGCGCTGATTTATCCATTTTTTTGCCAAGATAACTGCCAAAATGTTCCGAACTAGCTGAAACTACATGTTTTTCACAAGATCGCGACAAAATCTGTCTAAAAACTGCAAAATACGGCAGAAATGTACGATTTTTGCAGAATTTTTTCGCTAAAGTTGACAAAAACACAATTAGAAGAGAAAACACGTTTTCGTTTTTTGCCAAAAATGAGCTTATTTCAGTTTTAAAAACACTGCAAATAAGCTAAAACAAAATGTTCTCAGCAAAATAGCGCTAGAATCTGTCGGAAAACACTAAAACCTAGCTTAAACTTAGTGTGAATTGCTAAAATGGCCCGAATTGAGCATTTTGGCAGTTATTAGGGCACAGATTTGATTTTAAGCAAACTTTAAAGTAATTACTAAAGTTTAAAGCCAAGCAAAGTACCAAAAAACAGAAATTGGATGTTTTCAGAAAAAAATTCCAACCCTCAGCGTAATCATGATCCCACCCTAACCCAAGCCCTAACTCTAACTCTAGCTACAAACTATCCTAACCCTAACCCTAACCCTAACCCTAACCCTAACCCTAGCCCTAACCCTAACCCTAACCCGGGGTTAGGGTTAGGGTTAGGGTTAGGATTAAGAATGGAACTTATCACTCCAGTCAAAATCATGCAACTGGTTAAAATGGTCCAACCAGCTAAAACAAGATAAAATGGCTTAAACGGTGAAAATATTTTAATTTCGTAACATGATCCAATTGGAAGAAACGATCTCACTTGGTTAAATGGTGCAACTTGTTAACATGATCCAACTTGTTAAAACGATGCCAATATCTATAATGGACAAACTGGTTTAAATGGTCCAACTAGTTGAAATGGTCTAACTAGATAAAACATGTGTAATCAGTGAAAATGGTCTTACTACTAACTGGTGAAAATGGTCTTACTACTTACTGGTCAAACTGGTGGAAATTGTCTTACTGGATAAAATGGTCCAGCCCCTGACTCAACCATCTAAAGTAGCCAGTGGGACCACTGAAAATGACTAAACTTGAAAAGTGAGTCAAGTCGTGAAAATTATTCCTCTGGTCATAATAATCCAACTGGTTAAAATGGTCCAACCAGTAAAAAGGAATACCCCACTCAAAATGATCCAATTACTTAAAATGATCCAACCAGTTAAAATGAATTATCTGCTTAAAATGATCCAACAAATTAAAATGGTCCGACAAGTTAAAGTGATCCAACTGGTTAAAATGATCCAGCTGATTAAAATGGTCCAACTAGTTCAAATCATCCAACTAGATGACCTAATTTATCTGGTTAAAATGATGCAACCTCTCAGCCAACAGGTTGAAATGATCCAACTGGTTGGAGTGATCTAACCACTTAAAATGGTTCAACTAATTAAAGTGATCGAACGGGTAAAAATGGTACAACTAGCTAAAACTACCAAGCAATTAAAATGGTTCAATTGGAAAAAATAATCATCCAGCCAGTAAAACATTTTACACCAATCAAAATTAATCCAACCACTTAAAATGATCCAACTAGTCAAAATTCTTCAAGTAGTTATTTAAGTGACAAAAGTGTCTGGATCTTATTAAAAATAATTTTCGGGGGGCTAAAACCCTATCCCTTACCACAAACCCTAACCCCAAACCCTTACCCTAACCCAAACCCTAACCTTCTCTATTTATCCTGTAAGTGTAACCAGTCGGCCTATCGTTTGTTTTTCAGCAAACTTTCAAGTAGTTACTGAAATTTGCAAACACAATTCAAAAAACCTGCAATTGAATGCTTTTAGAAAAATATTAATGCGAATCCTAAGCATAACCTCACCCTAGCCTTAACCCTAATTTTAACACTAAACCCCGCTAACCCTAAGCATAATTTTACCCCAGCCCTAACCCTGCTTGTAACACTAAACCCCTCTGACCCGAAGCAAACCTAACGCTAACCCTATCCTCAACCCTAATTTAAACCCTTTACCTTAGCTTAGTATTGGTTTTAGGGTTTGGGTTAGGGTTAGGGTTAGGTATAGGGTAGCATAGAGTTAGAGCGAGCACAGGACAAAATAGCATGATTCCGTAATTCGGAAAAATGAAACTCTGTTTCCACATTATTCACTTCTTCCGTGGAGCTGTCATGTTTCCGTTATGATTCCTGAATGGAAACATGACGACATATTTCCGTTGCATTTCTGTCAACGGAATATTATCGTCGCCTGTTTCTGTTACGTTTCCTTGTACGGATTCAAACTTTTATCATCAAGTAAAACATATATATAAAGTGCTGTACAATTCTTGCACCACGTGACCATGAAGTCGCGATCGTTCGAGGACAACAAAGGTAAATTGACGTGCATTAGGTGTGTGCGTTCGTAAGCATTATGTGAAGTCCTAGAAGCTTCGGTGTTTTACACTGAGCTATGTGCATGTTAGTTTTGGAACTCTTTCGAAAACTTGCAAAATTGAATCTTTTAAACTTACTCTAAGCAGCTGGATCATTTGAGCCAGTTTAGTCACTCAAACCAGCAATACAATACTTAGCTAACTGGATAGTTTTAGGGCTAGGGTTAGGATTTTCAATTAGGCACACGCAGTTGTGTGGATGTTGTGGTACATGGGGTTTAGTTGAGTGTAGGTTTTAGCAGTATTTGCCAGTGTTGACATATTTATGAAATTATGGTTCCAAAGTGCGGGTCACTGTTGAGAACCCAAGAAAATAATAAGAAAGTCGCCGAAGGATTAGTCATATAAATAAGTCCAACTCTGGGTCAATGCCAAACCACAAGAAAGTTGTGAAACTCGCGCCAATGTAAAAAAAAACAAAAAAACTGAGGTTCGAAATATGGGTCGATGCTGACATCCCATGAAAATCATGGGGAAGTCGAGGAATTGGTCATAGTACAAACCAACGCCACTTTCCCATGAAAATTAAGAAAGCTGTAGAAACTAGCCAATATATGCTAGAATGGCAATCTTCAATAAAACTCATATCTAATAAGGATGTGTAAAATGGCCAATATCGTTCTTGGCAGAGATACTGGTTTGCCGTGTTTTGGCAGTTATTTTAGCGAATATGGTTTAAATCAAATCTGTGTAAAAACAGTAAAATCAACAAGTTATTGAGATTCGTCAAAATAGGGAGGGTCCTCTTAGTCTAGAGAAAAACTTCTGCCCATGGCTAAAGGCGTTAAATTAATAAATTGATATTGCTGGGCGGCATATCGAACAGGAACACTAAACTACGCCTTTCTCACAGCTTTTTCCCCTTTAACACCTTTCTTCATTCAAAATTTTTTTTAAAGTAAAAACTCGTTTTGGAGGCATAAAGGTATCTAAAGCAACATTTCAAGATTTTATGGCGATCTTGTGAAAAACATGTAGTTCCAGGTAGTTTTGAGGGTTTTGGCAGTTATACAAAAAATTGGTAAAATCAGCCCAGTTTGTAGTGTTTCTTGCGGTTTTTACGCGTTTTTTGCCCAAATTTGACTGAGAACACTGCGTTTTAGCTGGATTAAGTGTTTTCAAATACATTGTATCCTTATTTTGCCAGAGAAATCGTGTTTTTGAACGTGAAATAAGCTGATTTTTTCAAAAAAAAAAAACAAAACGTCTTTTTTAGTTCGAATTGAGCGCTTTTGTCAACTTTTGCGTACAATTTGGCAAAAACTCGTGCGTTTCTGCCGGATTTTGGTGTTTTTAGATAGATTTCATCGCAATTTTGCGAAATAGATGTCATCTTAGCTAGTTTGCAGCGTTTTGGGCTTGAGACCGGCAATAGTGATGGTAGACACTCTTAGCAGAGGTCATTGTACAAGCAGATATTAAGATTTCACCTGTAAAGACAATAAATCAATTGAACACAAGTAAAAGAAGAATAATGGCGGGGAGAGAAGAGGGCTGCACTAAAGATTATGTACTTGTTCTTGAAGCTGAAAATTAACAAGGTTCCTTTAAATTAAGTTTACATGACAACCTAACAATTTGTGAAAATCACAAAAATCCCAAGCTATATCCAGGGTTTTCTCTTCATGAAATCAACTCTTAAAGCAAATTGGGATTTTACCTCAGTGCTTTTTTTTTCCTTTTTATGTTTATTATTTATGTATAAATAATGCTCCCTGACTCTCCCCTAAATTTTCAGAACAGATGCAAACTCTTAAGAATGATCAAGGTTTACCTTAGTATTAAAAATTTTTACATCTTGAATTACCAAGTTATCACAGAGGATTTCTTGGTACTTTAAACTGTTTAACACCCTAAAAGAAGTGCACATACATACTACACACAATTAGTCCAGTCAAAATGTGCCATAGCCGACAATTTGGCCGCCTGCCACAATGTAGCTGCTGCTAACTTCACACTTGTCAGACTTCCATTCAGGACAAGGTTCGGTCTCTGCTGCCTACTACTATCACCAGCTTTCCTTTCACTCAAAAATGTTTTGACTGGGCTTATACATATGTGTGAGATTAGGTTACATGAGTGACCCTGCACTATTGAAAAAGATCAATGAATTATAACTCAATGAAACATTGATAAATAAAATAAATAAATAAAAATGACAAAAATTAAACTAACAGCAGACAGTACTCTTTCGGCCCTCTGGGTCTGATCAGTGCAGCGATCTTCGATTAAGTGCTTAATTTGGACATAAAACTGAAACTTGGTATAGTTAAATAATATTATTTTTCTTTTAATTTCCTATTCCAGCTGATGTATATTATTTGAATTACAAGTCTTATTAGCAAGTTACAATCACCTACGGACAAGGCATACACTTTGTACCAAAATTGCTTAACATCAAGTACATCATCTAGTACATCATTGCCATCTTCAGGTATTTCTAACTAACTTGTGAAAATCACACAAATCATAAGCTATCTACAGCATACAATCAGGAGCAGATTGTAAGAAAAGAATGCAGTGATCTTTAATAATAAGATTACTTAGTAGCTAAATACCAACAAGCCCAGTCAAAATGTGCCAGTAGCCGGGGAATTGGTTCTCAATAAAAATAGCTCAAATAGCCAATCTTGAGTTTTACTGCTCACTCAAAATGGGCTGGCAGCCTGCAATTTGACCGCCTACAATAAAGTACCTTCTGCTGACTTCACACCTTTCAGACTGCTTTTCAGGAAGAGGTTTGGCTTCTGCTGCCTATAATTACTACAGCCAGTTTGTTTACTACTCAAAAACATTTCAACTGGGCTGTGCAAGTGTTACTACCATATAAAAAGCACCTTCAGGTAGATTAGAGCAAAGCAGCCCTGTACCAAAATGCTCTGCATTAAGTACATCATTACCCTCTTTAGGTAGTTCTAGTATACTTGTGAAAACCCCACAAATCACAAGCTATATTACATCATACATTCAAGTCGACAAAGCAGTCAGGGGTAAATTTTTCATAATAGGATGCAATGATCTTCAGTATCAAGATTATTTGGTACCTAAATGGTAAAATGTCAGTGACACACTTGGCTGTGCCTCGTGTGCCACTTTTTTGTTCTTACCACATTTTGACGTCATCTGTGATCTATTACTGAACAGACGCACGGCAACTTGGAATCTATTTGTTTTATATAATAAAGAATTTTAAAAAGTTTTAATGATGACGTCATCTATACGTCTGTCCTCTAATAGATCATAAGTGAGAACCAATCAAAACGCGTGCATAACGCCTATTATATGATTATTTGTAGTCGAAATTACATCCCAAATGTCATGATATTTGAATGAAATTCAGCTTACCCATCTTATGTTTAGACTTCGAAACTTGCTGCTTTTTTACCACCGTTTCAATGCTTTCTTGTTGTTCAAAAGGTGGTAGAGCCATTGCAGATAGTGATTTTTTTTACTTGAGAACCAGATCACGACACCCAAGCCTTTTCACGCTAAAATATTAAACTATTGAGATTTCCTTCGCCGCCGTACGCAGCCATTTTATCTTTCCCTGTATACTAGTTCCCAAGGTTCGAGCCCGAAGGTCTCACAGATGCCATGAAATAATGCTATTCATTATTTCAGGGCGAATTAAGAAGTAACGATAATCATTATTTCGGTGTCGAGATCATGCTGATTTTCGAAATCTCTTGACGACATTATGGGCACCAGTCTAACCCGAGCACACCACTTGGCGGGATTATCGATATCTGTTAATTTGGTGTCATTTAGCAATTACTGCTATCAGTTAATTTCGACTTGGAGGATATGCTGTTCCACAATGGATGATCATTAATTGATGATACCGGTGATGTAGTCCTGATGGTGGATCCCGGCAACCCACGCGGGCATTGGCCTTTAGGTCGAATTCAAGAGGTTTTTCCTGGCCCTGACGGGAAGGTCAGAGTTGTACTCGTTAGAACAGGAGACCAAGATTATGTGCGACCAATCAAAAAGTTATGTCCGTTAGAGATAAAAAGAGGACGAAAGGATCAGAACGGAATCCTGGTCGAGGGGGAGGATGTTCCGGCGAACGCTTGGTCATTAACGCCGTCCCCGAACAAAACATTGCATGCTAGAATTGAAGAATGTATCGTCGAAATGATCAACAAGCTAGATATTCCTGGCACCGATCTGTTGAAGTATGCTGACAACACGAGTATTTCGGAGACAATAAGCAAGAATCAAGACAGTCATATCTAAGCTGCTGTTGAAATCCTAGCACATCGTTCGTCCATGGATAAGTTTCAACTAAACCCGACGAAATTCAAGGAACTGTGTATATATTCTATCACTAACAACACCACTTTATTCGATCCAGTTTTTGTTAATGGTGTGTCTATTGATCTAGTTGTCAGTTCCAAAATACTGGGCCTCAAAATCTCCAAAGATTTGACATGGGAACTGTCACATTGACTTCATTATCAAGAAAGCCAAGAAGCGCTTGTATGGCTTGTATCAGTTTAAACGCTTTGTTCTTGCTACCTGAGTTAGTTCAGTTTTTCTGCAATTGCATTCGTACAATCATGTACCCTTCCAACGAGCTCAAAAGAGCACAAAAGCGAGCTATGTAAATCATCTTTCCCTTTTTCTTGTATAATGAGGCATTGGCTAAAGCTGGCTTAGTGAAACTTTCAGATCTCCGTTAGTGTAACATATTAGCACGTGATAATTAGCACTTGTTGTAAGTTATATCGTGTGTACATATATTTAATTAAGCTGATGTGCTAGAGTCGAATGCAATAAAGTCCTCGATGTTGTATATCGCATGGTGGCAGCTAATCGTTGGCAATCTGTTTGCCGGTTTGGCAAACGGAAAGAATTCAACCAAAGAACAAAGCCGGTCTGGTGCACTGCACTGAAACTAGTCTCCTTACATTGTTCACTCAGAACAAATTAACTAGACCAGGCCGATCCAACTAACAGCTACAATGTTCCAGCTCAAAATTCAAGTACTGGCAAGAAAGCCCGAATTAGATCGGAAGCCAAGTACCACTGAAAGAACGGCCATCCATCGGAAATAAACAAGAATTGATGGGGATGTACCTAGAATGTTTTAATGGCATTGTTGGATGTTTTGACAACTATACGTATGATATCACACTAGATCCTGAAGTATCACCGGTGGTCCACGCACCCAGCAAAGTGTCCATAGATTTGAAAGACAAACTACAAGTCCAACTATATGAGAAGGAAAGCCAAAAGTAACACAACCCACAGATTGGGTTAACTTCCTGGTTATTAGAGAAAAAGAAAATGGGCGACCTCGTTTATGCCTCGATTCTAAGGAACTGAATAAGGCGATAAAAAAAGAACATCATCCTATAGGAAATTGTACCCAAATTAGCAGGAGCAAAGCTCTTTAGCAAGCTCGATGCCCGCAATGGCTATCGGAATGTCAAATTATATGAAGAATCTTCATACCTAACAAATTTTAAAACACCATTTGGTCGATGCCGTTTCCTTAGGATGCCATTTGGCTTACGAATGAGCCAAGATATCTTTCAATTCAAGATCTACGAGACATGTCGTGATTGCCAAGGAGCCATTGGCGGCTGAAGTTAAATAATGACGTTAAAGAATGAAAAAGAGCATAACATCACCTACATAACATCATGGAACGTACCAGAAAAACTGGCATCAAGCTCAAAAGACGGTGTCAAGCCCAGCCCAGACAAAGTCAGACCCATAGAAAATCTAGAACCAGCCAAAGAGAAGAAGGAGCTTCACACTTTTTAGGGATGGCAACCTACATGAGCTCATTTATCCCCAATTTAGCTGATCACACTGCCCCCTTTAGGAAATCTCGTTGACTTTGACTTTGCGTGGAACTTATCACATTCGAAAGCCTTTAAGAAAGTGAAGTCATTGATATGTACCACAACGACTCTGGCTTACTATGACAGAAACGAACTAGTTGCCCTTCTCGTTCACGCATCAATCAAGTCTGTTCCAAAACAACAAGCCAATAGCCTTTCCATCGAAAGCACTTACCCCTACGGAGACCAGATATGCCAATATTAAACGAAATCTAATAGCAGTGGTCCATGGCTGCGAAAAGTTCCACTCGTACCTCTACGGAAGATCGTTTGTAGTCAAAACAGACCATCGCTAGAACAGATCCACAAAAAGAACCTGATGAAAGCACCACCACGCATTCACAGAATGGTGTTGCGTCTACAACCCTACGACTGCGTTGTTAAATATCTTCCAGGAGAAGAAATAGTCGCAGCTGACGCTCTATCACGCCTTTCACCGTGTGAAAGTGAAAATTCACCACCTTATTAGAATCACCCCAGCTAAAATGGAAGAGTTCAAAGAAGAAACTGAAAAAGATGAAACCTTATAGCTTCTATCTCAACAAGTTGTGCGAGGCTGGCCCGATAGAATGAGGAAAATTAGCCCTTACGAGATGACATATTAGTAGAAGATGAACTGATACTTCTTGGAAGCTTATAGTGCCTGAGTTCTTGAGAGGCAACATCTTACAGCAAATCCACAGAGGGCTCTTTGGTGCAGAAAATGCAAGCTACGAGCCAAATCCTGTGTTCACTGGCTAGGCATGTACAGAGAAACAGAAAATCTCGTAAACTCATGTAGCCCTTGCCAGAAATATCACAATTCTCAACAAAAGGAGCCCATGATACCATCAGAGATCCCTTCAAGACCGTGGCAAACAGTGAGTGCAGATCTGCTCAATGTACAACAGTCTTGCTTCCTCATAGTTTCGACTACTACTCTAAGTTCTCATTTGTTAAGAAGCTTCACAACCTCTCAACCAGAGCCGTCGCTTAAGAGATGAAAAATGCTATTCGCAGAAAATGGAATCCCAAAATCTCTTCAATGTGAGAACGGTACTCAATTTACATCCGGTGAGTTCCCCTCACTACCTACGTGGCCATGGGTTCGTTGAACGCCAAGTCCAGACGGTTAAGTAGACGATCATGAAATCCAGAGAGACTAAAGACTACATCGATTTGGCCCTGTTGGCTCTACGAACAACGCCCCTCAGCTCAAATATGCCATCACCAGCTGAATTACTGAATGGCCGAATGTTCAAATCCACACTTCCCGGCAAGATCCAGCCATCAAAGGACCAAGAAGAAGTTAAAAATTGGCTCAGAGCGAGACAAGATAACCAGTGCTACTATAACAAGAGGCACATTAAGGAACTCTCTGAACTACACGGGAACCAAGCCATCTATGCACAAGATCCCGCGAGAAAGACGTGGAATCCTGCTAGAGTCATAGATCAGGGAGATACGCCCCGCTTATGTACTATAGAAACTGAAACTGGTGCTCGACTACGAAGAGATAGGATCCATCTTAGACCAAACAGTGCTTCCAACAACCTAGCAAACAACTTGTCGACTTGCACTCCTCAAGGAAGTTTAACCTTACAACCCTCCAGCGCCAATCCACAATGTTCCACCTAGACAGAAATTGAGAAGGATCCAAGAAAATCTGGCTCGGGACATGAAATTCGAGCACCGGAAAGACTTAACCTCTTACTCTTGCACTAGTAGTTATTATTAGTAGCATGATTATTGTTTCGTCAGTTGTGGGTTTTTGGTTCACTGTTATCAAACATCTTTATTGACGACCTTACTGCCAGACAATAAGAACTGCGTTCGAATCCTAAAAGGAAGTTACATTGTTATGAAATGCTCAGATAATAAAGTATACGAAACGATTTGATATTTACCCAGTGAGTCGGCTAGGTCCACAGCTGACAAATGACTTACATTAGTATTATGACATCACTATAACGTATCTCATTAGCGGATAAATTAACTTAATGATCAATTATAGAATTTCTCGACGAAACAATTATCATATTATACAATCATAGTAGTATGACTAGTATCTTGTATATAAGATACTTATACCTTAGACATTGGCTCGAATATATGTTTTTTTCCTTTTTGTTTGTTTCCGTTTCAATAAACATAATTTTAAGAGAAGGGGATGTAACATTAGCACCTATTGTATTTTATATCGTGTGTACGTAAGTAAGCTTGCACATTATGCAAAGCACGCAGAGCACACACATGCGGTGTGCAAGAGTCGAATGCAATGAAGTCTTCGATGTTATATACATCGCAGTTAGAAACCAGTTGATAAACTATTAGAGAAAAGTGTTCAAAGGGAAAAGAACAAACTTCTTGACCTTCTTCCTGCTCGTAACACTAGTACTTTGAACCTAAGAAACAAACTGAAGTTTCGGCCCGTGTTCAAAATGAAGAGATTTCTCAACACAGTTGTATGACTTTGAATTCCATTAAAGCCTAAACTATTATACTAGATTCTAATATTTCCTCGACAAATGTTTTACAAACGTAACTAATATACAGACAAACTTTTATAAAAACTTGTTTTAAACTACTCTTGATCTTTTAATCTGATTATTGATATTATCTTTTGTAATAATCATGTATTTTAATTTTTAGTTGCTAAGCGGTTATAACTAGACTATCTTTATCTAACACAAATTCTTCCAACTGGAAATACAGTTATTTTACCGGATTGAGTGTACTACAAAAGGAAGGAGCTAATGGCACTACTAAAAATAAAGCCTGAAGCACCTCCGGGGCCCTCATCTGAAAGACCCTGAAGTCCAGTTAGGAATGCAAAGAAGGGTGTTAGACGAATGGATTGATCTCCAACAATTTTTATTTTGTTTGATAATATAAATTTCGGACTGAAAAAGGTTGTGAAAACATTTACTTATACTACAACGATAACATGTATTAGTTAACATGTATGCAGCTGGAATCAGATGGGTTTTAAAGAAAGTGATCTCGGAACCGATGAGGTTTTCAGTAATCGTCGCAGGGTCTCTCGTGGCAAAACAATATCTTGAAGATCAGAACATTTTACCTTCTTTAATTCCTTGATACACGTAGACAATAATTATCAAATTTATGAAAACATCTGTTGTGAGGTTTTGAGCTATCGCTTCTTTTTTGAGGCTGCCTTCACATATCCATAATAGGGAAGAGTTCATGTAGAATTCTATGCATAATTCAAAACCAGTAATTTGAAATCCATAGAGAGTCCAGTCTAAAGTGAATAATGATTTCCTTCAAGTTAAAACCAAAAAAAAGCAAAGCATATCTATTATGATTGGAGGAACGATCATCGAGGAGACAGCTCGTGTCAGTGGGATTTATCTCACGAAAAGCTGAAGAGGAACAGTAGAGACATATTAATTTCAGTACCTCGGAATGCGTATGTACACATCTTGGACCCTTTATGAAATGAAGTACACCTGGAAGCAAATCAAATATCAGTGCGCTTAACCAGTTATTGTACAAGTCATTTCGTGCGAAATCAGAACTAAATATTTGCATACGTCACGCAGTTTAGTGAAAAGGTGTTAAGAGCTAATGTCAACGTGCATCAGACAAACAGCGGCAAGTTACTCAAAATTAGTTTTCTCTTCTACTTTCATATTTTGTAGCCCAATATATACTACTAATTTTGGCGTAGTTTTTTTGTGAAAATGTATTTTCGTTTTCGAGAAATGATTTTTTTCGTTCGACCGCTTAAATATGCAGACTTTTACCCTGAATATTACCCGAGTTGTGTGACCTCATGTAACGAATTTACCGGATCTCCGGTATTTCTGTCGACATCATCATTTTTTTTATCATCTAAACTTAATCCCCTGTCATTATTGAAGCTGGCAAAGAAATATTTATTTTTTGGTGAATATTTTTGTCTGACATACTTTTTAAATGTCGAAAAAAAGCATCAAAACAAAGACAGTTTTAACAATGACCGATATTACAGAATCTACTGAGCTTCTAGCTTTTAAAAGGCAAAAGAATAGTTCTAAAGTTACTGTATAAATTTCTTTGTGTATTTGTGTCATTCTAATATCGTGGGACGAACTGAAAGTCCCGTAAAATTTACTTGCTAGCGACTATAAAATACACATGGTGTGCCTACTTGTCGCCAGCATGTAAATTCCTCTGGGATATTCAAGACTTCCTTTAAGTTATACACATCATTCTTGTAAAAGCGAAATTCAGCTTGGCATTCATCGTCAGACATCATGTCGAGCTCAATAGCTTCGTACTTCCAGTAAGGAAAGTCAGGGTTTTTTGTGGTGGTGATATCGTACAGCAAAACAAATTCTTCATCATTTATGACACTTGAATCGTACGCATAAAGAAGGGAGATCCTTGTTTCTCTCAACTTTGGCATAACTTCTAATTACAAAAGAAAAAAGGTTAAGAAACTTTCCACGTACTCTGCTTGCTCGTGTGGCTGCGATGTTTGGTGAGCTGATGTCAATTCAAACTGGCGCATGGCGAAATTTTCCCGCCAATACGATTCGCCGCGTCGTCGTGACCGGAATCGATCGTAAACTATTTTAAATACAAGCCGCCAGGCCCGACGCGACCACCAAGAGAGACCACGGCGTCTTCTAGAATCACAGCATCGTAAACTCACTAGTGGCAGGACTACGTCCCCAACGTTGAGGTTCTAGCGCGGGCTGGTCTGCCAAGCATCGAGACCACAATGCTACATCAACATCTCCGGTGGGCCAGCCATGTTTCTTGCGTGAACGACACTAGGATGCCCAAAGCTGTATTCTTTGCCAAACTCAGCTGAGGGAAGCTCCTGCTCCATGTAAGTGCTACAAGGACAAGCTGAAGCCACAGCTGGCACAAGCTGGTGTTGACTACTGAGACTGGTAGACGATCTTAGCAGCTCAAGGACTCCAGAGTGAACATTGCTAAAAAGAAACACAAGCGTCAAAAAGACAGCTAATCAAGGAACCTCATGCAGCGATCAGATCTTCCCTTGCAACACCTGCTCAAGAATATGTAAATCCAGAATTGGACTCACTCGTCATCAGATATGCTACACCCACTGAGGACTTTCTTCCCACTAATCTTCGACGAACACCACGAAGAATCTGCCATCATAATTCCACTAGTAAAGAAGGAAACTAACAAACAAAGTCAAACCGACCGTTCAAATTGCCAAACCTATCTCAACTCTTGGGAGTAGTGCAACTTGTCAATTAAGCGTAAACGATTCTACTGCACAAAATGCATAATTAGCTTATTAGATTCGAATGGGAAATTCTTATAATGTGGCTTAGTTAGTCCAAGAAGTTAAAAATAGGGTCACATTGTTGAAATGGTCGAACTAAATTAATTTTTTGAACTAGTTACGTGGTCAAACTGGCCAAAACACCAGAACTGCAGAAACTGCACAATCTATCTTAGTTAGATGAAGACATTCAAATGGTTCAACTGCTTAAATAATATAATGCCTAACTTTTTAAACTGGTTGAACCGGCGAATAACTAGCTTAATAAGTTCGCTGACAGAAACAAGTAAACTGCACAAATTGCACTATCGATCTTAATTGGTTTAAAGAAGTTCACATGGTTAAACAATCGTAAATGGTTCAACTGGCTAGAAATCCATAGCCTGCTTAATTGCTTCAACTGCACAATCCTAGCTTAAATTGTTTAACTGCTGAAATAGTTAAGCTAGCAAATACACAAATTGCACAATCTATCTTAATTGGTGGAAATAGTTCAAATGGTCAGACTAGCTTCAATTACTCAACTGCACAAACTATAGAATTAGGCTTAATTGGTTCGAGAAGTTCAATATTTAAGCTAGTTTAATTGGTTGAACGGTTCAAATAGTTAAACGAGCGACAGTTAAACTGCACAAATTGCACAATCTTTCTCGACTGTATAAAGTAGTCTATATGCTCAAACTAACTGGAGAATTTGCGCAACTAGTTAATAGCTTGAACTACAGAAAATGCACAATTTAGCTTTAACGGATCAACTGGTAAGATGATCAAACTAGGGAAGACAGTTGAAGAGTAAAAGGGTACAATTTATCTAAAAGGGTCAAAGTGGCTTGAATTATTCAATTTCACAAGTGGCACAGCCTAACCGAATTGACTCA
>NC_142676.1:13527630-13575130 GCF_964200805.1 Pocillopora damicornis
TAGAAAATGGTTTGACGAGAATGATACTGAAATCCAAAAGCTTTTCCAGGCCAAGCGCTCCTGTCATATAGCACTCCTCTCCTCTCCTCTCCTCACCAAAGTTCTTCCCATGCAATGTACAGCCCGTCCCAGATTACGCTCAACGGCCACCCACTCATCTCGGTGGAAAAGTTTACCTATGTCAAGGAGTGTAATATCCAATGACGCCACGATGACAAAAGAGGTTGACGACCGTGTCGCCAAAGCCAGCAGCTCCTTTGGTCGCTTCCAGCACAGCAGAGTGTGGCACAATCACTCGCGTCGCCTCTTGAACAAAGTCAGAGTTTACCTGGCATTTGTCATCAGCAGTGTTTTGCATGCTCCGGAAACATAGCTGCTGTGCATGGCAGGACTAAATCACCAACATCGAGTTTCCAGAGAGAACTGGACTACCAAGCATGGCGGCTATCCACAAATTGCACAGTCCAGCTTATTTGGTTGAGTTAGTTAAAATGGTCAAACGAGCATAAATGGTTCAACTGAACAGTATGCACAACTACTTAATCAGGTTGAATTCCAGAAATTAGACAATCTTGCTCTTATGGATTAACTGCGTCAAAAATCACAGCAGAAAAGATAGTTGAACGAAAAAGAAGAGTACAATCTATCTTAATTGGTAGAAGTAGTTCAAATGGTTAGAATAGCTTAAATTAGTCATCTGTGCAAACCGCAGAATTTAGTCTTTATTTCTCAAGAAGTTAAAATAATTAGACTAGCTTAATTTGTTAAACTGTTAAGTGCCGCTCCCGCTAAGAGCGGTCCTCTCGACTTCCCGTCGGAAAAAAGTTTTCTTTTATTTTTTGCCCATGAAAAGGGTTTAGGACACATGTTTCAAAAACAGTTTAGTTGTTCTCCAATTCTCTTTTTTTGCTTCGCCACAGGCCAAAAATCATTTTTGGCCAGACCACCTCTGTGAACAGGGATCGAAAGTGTCAATTTCGAAGATTTTGTTCAGCGCGCAGCGACTGCAATAATGTAGCTCACGGAATTCTATCTTGCTACAAGCTACAAGGTGTATTCAGTTAGTTCACAGACAAAATATGGAAACTTCAGCTGAAATATTTTTCACACCAGCGTGATCAGGGGAGACCCTTCTCTTCGACCTTAATTTGCATATCAAAAATTCCCTTCTTTGTACGAAAGAATTCTCAAAATGCAGGCGTTAATCGGGCCGAATAAGCATATCAGTGCATAGTTTATACACCAATGAGGTCACGGATTGCCTCAAATCCGCGGGTATATCTCTAGCTTCCATCCACCAACTTCTTAAAAACAACGCAAATACATGTGTTTGCTCAATTGCGCTTGTGTCAAAGATCATTTGCATGATTCTTGGAATTGACCAAGATCTCCTTTTGACATTTTAAACTTCGTTCGTTTATCTTCTACGTTGAGGATTTTAGGTTTTCACAGCAACTGAATGGAGATTAGATGCCGAGTTGTCCTTAAACGTTACGTAAACGTGATCAGTCGTAACGATTGCGCGCTTGCGTGACTTAAAAAGTAGACAAAGGTGATCGGAAGGCGCCTTCTCGATAATTTACGTTGAAATATCAGGTCATGAACTATGCACAGTGTCGAGAGGATCAAAATTAAAGAATAAAATTTGGCACTCTGGTCATAACAGAGATATCGTGTTGCTTAAAATGACACAAGAACAAGTTAAAATAGGTTGCAGTGTTTATATTTACAAAACAACATGCATACACTCCGAAACAATTCTTCCAGTTTCTCCCGAGATTTAGTATACGGAACCCGATGAACTGACCTTCTTTCTGCAAATTTGTTTCCGTCATTAATGGTGTTACGCTCTTATGGACCACAACGGTTTTGAGCGACATACTCGACATTTCCCTGCGACCATCAAAATCAACTGGAAAACCCAGCTTGATGTATTGCGTTACGTGATTGTGCAAACTTTTCTATTTCTCATACGGCCTGTTTCGCAGGCCCTACGAGTTGGAACCAAAATTAGTTAATGTAACGAATTAGAATCGAGAGTTATTCAAATGGACTGAAGAATTTTACATTTTAATGAGAATTTTATCGTCTAAATGTTTATTTAATTCACGGAAAGCAAAGATTGAAGTGGCTTTGGGTATTTCAGCCCTGATTTGGAAAAAATAAAAAAGTTAGTGGTATGTTCTGAACACCAGAACACCTGAAAGGACAATGGAAATGTAATAAAAGTATTTTTTAGCATTCAGAGCAAAAAGAAGAATGTGAAGCAGTGAAAGGAGACTGAGTTTTCAACGCCATTTGTCGTAAAAGCTGCCACCAGCTTGTTATTGAACTCACTAAAATTTACCTGGAAGGCATTAACTTTTTCTGTTGCTGGACAAGTCCATTGGTAAACTATGCCAGCTGGTCTCACGAGCAGATCAAGCTCTAACGAAATTTGACAGTTTTGAAGTTTTAAGCGGATGCAAAAATCGAGACAAAAATTCGTCATGACACAATTTTTCCTTTGATTTTGTCCAGAGAGTTCTGGTTTTGTCTGCTATTGCAGATAGCCCAGATAGGCACTTACGAACCAATTTTTAGTTAAATGATAGCCTTCACTCTCGAGAAATTGCAAATATATTACTCATGTGATACGAATACAACTTAAATTCCGAAAACTTCAAAAACATCTCTAGTCAGTCTGGCTTTCTTTTACTGCCTCGCATTTTCCCTTGTGCTGTGGCTGTTAACAAGTACCTCCACCGCATTTCTAATGTTTCTTAAAGTGTTCAGATGTTTACAACATACTGTTATATCTTTTTCCATATCGTGGTCAAACTGACCGGGGAGAAACAAAATTAACTTGTAATGGAGGATTTCGCTGGATAGCTGGTAGTACGTCATATAACTCGATACGTCGTCTCAGGAGAGAAATGAGTGCTTAAATATCCAAAGCCACTCCAATCTTTGCTTTCCATGAATCAAGTAAACCTTTTTAAAAGTTAAAATTCTCATTAAAATGTAATTCAGTCCATTTTGATAACTTTCGATTCTAATTTGTTACACTAATAATTTTGGTTTTTTTTTTAGAACCCGCGAAACAGGCCATGTAGCAAGGGGAAAAATTTGCTCAATCACGTAACGCAATATACCAAGCTGGGTTTGTCCATTTGATTTTGATGGTCGCGGGGAAATGTCGAGTTTGTCGCTGAAAACCGTTGTGGTCCATAAGAGTGTAACATCATTAGTGATGGAAAAAAATCTGCGGAAAGGAGGGTTACTTCATCGGGTTCCGTATACTAAATCTCGGGAGAAACTGCAAGAATTATTTCAGAGTGTATGCGTGTTGTTTTGAAAATATAAACACTGCAACCTATTTTAACTTGTTCTTGTGTCCTTTTAAGCCACGCGGTATCTCTGTTATGACCAAAATTTTTCAAAAGTGCCAAATTTTATTCTTTAATTTTGATCTTCTCCACACTGTGCATAGTTCATGACCTGATATTTCAACGTAAATTATCAAGAAGGCGCCTTCCGATCACCTTTGTCTACTTTTTAAGTCACGCAAGCGCGCAAGCGTTACGACCGATCACGTTTACGAAACGTTTTAGGACAACTCGGCATCTAATCTCCATTCAGTTGCTGTGAAAACCTAAAATCCTCAACGTAGAAGATAAACGAACGAAGTTTAAAATGTCAAAAGGAGATCTTGGTCAATTCCAAGAATCATGCAAATGATCTTTGACACAAGCGCAATTGAGCAAACACATGTATTTGCGTTGTTTTTAAGAAGTTGGTGGATGGAAGCTAGAGATATACCCGCGGATTTGAGGCAATCCGTGACCTCATTGGTGTATAAACTATGCACTGATATGCTTATTCGGCCCGATTAACGCCTGCATTTTGAGAATTCTTTCGTACAAAGTAGGGAATTTTTGATATGCAAATTAAGGTCGAAGCGAAGGGTCTCCTCTGATCATGCTGGTATGAAAAATATTTCAGCTGAAGTTTCCATATTTTGTCTGTGAACTAACTGAATACACCTTGTAACTTGTAGCAAGATAGAATTCCGTGAGCTACATTATTGCAGTCGCTGCACGCTGGACAAAATCTTTGAAATTAACACTTTCGATCGTTGTTCATAGCGGGTCTGGTCAAGAATGATTTTTGGCTTGTGGCGACGCAAAAAAAGAGAATTGGAGAACAACTAAACTATTTTTGAAACATGTGCCCCAAACCTTTTTCATGAGCAAAAAATAAGAGAAAACTTTTCTCCGACGGAAAGTCTTAGCGAGAGTGGCACTTAAATTACTCAAGCGAATGAAAACAGTTAAACTGCACAAATTGCACGATCTCTCTTTAGACTGGATGAAGGAGTTTAGATGCTCAAACTAACTGGACAATATCTGCATGTAGGTGAATTTGTTAAATCCCACAAGCTGCACAATCTAGTTTTGATGGATCAACTAACTAAAGAGTCAAACTAGGGAAGACAGTATAAGGGTAAAAAAAGCACAATCCACCTCAAACGGTCCAGTGGCTTTAATTTTTCAATTCCTTACAAGCACAATTCTCTGAATTGGCTCCAGTACTTTAAATAGTCACACTAGCTTAATTGACTCAACTGGTTTAATAGTAAAAGCAGCGAAGAGAATTTAACTGCCCAAATTGTTGAGTATTGTTAATGGTCAAACTAACATAATATTTCTGATAGCAAAACAATGCACAATCTAGCCTTAATGATTTAGCTGCATAAATAGTCAAACTTGCAAAGACAGTTCACCTGCACAAATTGTACAGTCAACGGGTTTAACTGGCCAGATTAGCTGAAACAGTAGAACTAGACAAAATGCACACACTAGCTAAAATGATTCAACTCCTTAAAATGTCTCGTATGAGGTGAAACGCTTCCTTTGCAAGAAATGCACCAATTTGAGCATTGTAGCTACTTCGTGCATTTGTTTCCACGAAACAGTTTATGTAGTTTCACCGTTTTATTCAGTCAAACCAATACAGCGAATCTGTGGTTTACTTTGAAAACAAAGCAAAATAGCTAACAACATATTATTTGCAGGGAGATAAGACTGAAAACGTCTTATTTGACTGGAAATAGGCAAAAACTGATTTAAGACCTAGGAAGCTGAGGCAACCGTAGTTTCCTTTAGAATAAGCGAAAAACGTTTTGTTCTGTGAGCTAAAGCTGAAAGAAGCCCAAGTTTAGTTGTAAACAAACGAAAGCATGTCTTTGAAAGAAGCGCAGTTTAGTTCAAAAAAAGCGGAAAACGTTGTTTTTTGAAAGATAGAGCTGGAGACAGCGTAATTTAGCAACAGAAGAGCAAAAACGGCGTGTTCTGCTAGGTTAAGTTCAAAGCATCCTTATTTATTTGGAAACAGACAAACACATGCTTTTGGTGCGATAAAGCTGAGAACAGCATATTAAGAAACAAAAGGCAAAACCACTGTTTTTTGCAAGATAAAACTCACAATATTCCACTTTAGTGTCGAACAATCGATAACATGTTTTAAAGTTAAATAAGCCAAAATGTGTGTGACTAGCTACAAACTGGCAGAAAAACGTTTTTTAACTGTAAAAACGGTACAGAGGGAACTAAGGCATGTTTTTGGTACACTTAGGCTAAAAACGGCGTAGCATGACCTTAAAACCCGTGTGATTGAGAGAAAGAAAAAATAAGCGTGACTAGCTGCAAACTTGCAGAAAACCTTTTCTCGGTTCCACCACGCTGAAAACAGTGTAAATTAGCGACAAAAAAAGAAAACCTCTTTTTCGGTGGCATAACGCTGCAAGTAGCGAAATTTTTACGGAAAAAACTTCAGCATGTTTTTGAGGGATAAACCTGCAAAAAGCGCAGTTTAGTTACAATGATATTCCTCTTCCTGAAAAAAAAACCAGCAAAAGCGTTGTTTTGAGGGAGATTAAGCAAAAATAAGCCAGCGTAGCTCTAAAGCTCTAGGTATATGAAACCAGCCAGAAATCCTTTTCTGGGTGCAATCACGTTGAATTGGAAGAAGTTGGAATGAAATATTGCTTGATGTGTTGATGAATTGAGCCAAACATTCTGACTTGAGCAGTTTTTTAACGGCAACCTGTGTTGAAAGAATCATGACTTGTTGAGTGTGCCCCTTATATTTTTCTGGATTACTTTGCTCGTTGCTATCTCTAAATGAATTTCTGATTAAAATTAACTATGGATGATTTTTTATATGTTTCCGATGCCTGGAGAAAGTGATCCTGTGGAGTCGTTTGTGTTTCGGTAAGGACGAATTCAGATACCACTGTTAGCATGTTTATTTGATTTTGTTATCTGGAATGAATGATGTACGGAGGTATGCATCAAAAGTGTAGTCTTCCCAAGTTTGACTATTTAACCAGTTGATCCATTAAAGCTAGATTGTACAGTTTGTGCAATTCAACCTATTAAAGTAGTTGTGGATGTTCTCCAGTTGAACCATTTAAGCTAGTCTGACCAATGAAAATACGTCAACCAAGTAAGATGGAATAATGATTGTGGATGTATGAAAATCATATATGGGCACTGCGATGAAGAGACAAATATACTGTATTTCTTGACCAATAAGACAAGACCCCAAAAGCTAGAGCCCTTTTAACAGACTTGTGTTGTCCAAAAGAAAAAGCAAAACCATCAGCTATAAGGCGAAAGCAAAATTCTTGATTGTAACAGGCCATTTGAGTAAACGAACATTAGTAAATGGCTGATATGATAGAACAACAGAAATACACATGGAAATTTTTACAGCAACTTAGAACACTCGCACAAGTGGATGACTTCTCAGAAAACACCAAAGTGTCTCTCAGCAATATAGACTGTGAGGCTCCAGTGCCTGTCAAGATCTTGATTGGTATGGAGTTGGACGTATCAGTTGACAATGACACGGAACCATGGTGGATGAAGGGCTGAAAAAGATCCATGACAGATTTGCAGGGGCCACTGACTTCACTCACAGCACTTGCTCGAGTCCTCTGTCTTAGAACTTGGGGATCCATTTCCTTACAAGCACATTTGCAGAGGTTGTGGCACGCTGGTTAGACATTGCAAACGCCTCAGCCCTGTTAGTAAGACTGCACTGAACTGTTAAAATGTTGTGGTGTCCTCTCCGAGACCGTGGCAAGGGAGCAACAATGTCAATATGGATGCGTTGCATGGGGTTGCCAGAGGTAAATGACCACAGTGGTGCTCTGGGTTTTGCCCTTGGCTTACACTCGGCACATATCAGACATCGATCGCAGTAACAATGCCAGGCCTCCGGAATCTAGCTTTTTTCTTCATTAGACTCTCCATTCCTCCAAAGCGGGCGCCAGCAACGCCATCATGAACTTGGACAAGGGCCTGCTCCACTAACTGTTTCGGTGCGACCATCCTCAGTTTAGCTTGAGTAGTGTGGGCAGCTGACTTTATATAAAGAACCCGCTTTTGTAGCAACAACAGTTCAAACTGGGCCCAGACAGCACAAGGAGCATAGCCCATTGACGTGAAGTTCCTCGACAGCTGGTTTCCTCCACTCTTTCAACACACGACAAAGTACCACCCTGATATCTGGATCATCTCTTTGGGCCTGTGCAACCACTTCTGGGTACCAACAATTTCCCACTTCACTTGAGGTTTCACCGACCGGAAGGTCTCTAGTAACAACCGTAACTTGGGATAATCCTGTTGGAGTACACGATGGACAATTCCCATGTTGTCGTCTGGGCCTTCTAGAAAAGGCGTCTGCATTGTTGTGTAACCTCCCCGGGTGACTTGTATCTCAGAATCATACTGTAAGCGCCCTAGCCAACGGGCCACTTGACCTTGAGGCTCTTTAAAAGACATTAACCAGACTAATGAGTGATTATCAATCCTCAGGCGCAATTTTTTGTCCCACCAAGTAATAGCGAAAATGGTCCACATTGTTTACCGTAGGCCGATGCAGATGTTCCTCGAGGAAAGGGGCCCAGATAATAACATCATCCAAATACGCAAGACAGTGTCTCGAAGTCGGTTCACTGAGTGCTAGATTCATCAATCTGGTAAGTCTAGCTGGCCCATTCGTGAGTCCAAAAGGCATAACCCTCCATTGGAATTGTCCACGATGGGTCGAGAATGCTGTTTTGGGTCTGTCCTCTTCTTTTACTTGCATCGGCCGATACCCAGACGCCAAATTAAGACAGGAAAACCATTGGCCACCACCCAGCGTTTCCAAGACATCATCGGTCCTCGCAAACGGTATTGCATCTTTCTATGTACACAAATTCAGTTTGCGGTAATCAATGCACATACGGTAACTTTCATCATGTCTCCTTACCAAAACAACCGGACTGCTCCAGGGGCTCTGCGACTCTTCAACTCTACCATTCGCTAGCGGCTCGTCCAGCTGTTGATTTATGATCTCCCCCTGGTGCGGTAGTATGCGACGAGGAAGCTGCTTGATGGGAGCATGCTCACCAGTGTTAATGTCGTGTTCCATAAGATCTAATCATTCTAAATCAGAATTGTTAATTGCAAATATGCCCTCATATTGGTCTATCAGTAGGGAAAATTGCCTTTTCTGCTCATCTGAAAGCCCATCTGAACTTGGCTGGATAACTTTTGCCCTTCTATTCTCTCTTTTTGTACTTTCCTGCTTATCATCCTCAATATTTCTGTCTATAACTGAGCAGTATGGATGGTTAGGTGCCGATGGACTACCGCCAATTTGAGTAGGAGTAGCACTGCCACTTACACCGCTGACGGTATGGTATTCAGCAACAGGGAGAGGTGATCGTAAGGTGAGAACTTTGTCGGAGAAGTTGGCCACCCGAACAAGAGTCTGTCCTGCCTCTGGCACTACTAGGGAACGAGCCATACTTATCTTAAAGGCCCTTGTACTTCTTTTCACCCCTACAGGATTCTAGGGCTTCCGGAACTCTGTTCGTAACCTCCATCTGTTCTAGTTCTTATCTCTTGTTCAGTCCCCGGTTCTAGCTTTATATCTGCACATAAAAAGATTCTACAAACACGTAGGGTTAGCCAAACCTAACCAAACCAAACCCTAAGCCTGACCCAAACCCTAACCCTAACCATAACCCTAAGCAATTACTGGTGTAGCCTTGCAGCATCTGAGTGGAATTTCCGACTTACGCTGTTTTGAGCATTATCGAATGGAAAACATACTTTTATTTGTTTGCAATTAAACCGGGCGATTGTGAGTTAAAGCTCACAAAAAAGCGTTTTCGCCTTTTGGTTTCTAAAATACGCTGCTTTCAGCTTTATCGCACCCAAAACATGTTTCCAGCGTAACTGCATCGAAGAAACGTTTCTGCCTCTTTGCAGCTAGTCACCTTAAGTAGAACTTGATTTCACTAAACCAACGTTTTCGTTTGTTTTCGGCTAAGTTACCACTGTCCTCAGCATTATCTTTCTACGAACAACGCTTTGTACCCTTTTGTAATTAGACTACGGTTTTTCACGGTTTATCGCACCAAAGACATGTTTTGGTCTGTTTGCAACTAAATTAAACTGCTTTAAGCTTTATCTTACGGCAAAGTAGCGTTTTCCCTTTTTAATACTAAAATACGCTGCTTTTAGCTTCATTGTATCATAAACATGTGTTCGCTTGTTTTCTGTAAAATTGCCCTGTTTCCAGCGTTATTGCAACGGGAAAAGATGTTTTGCAAGGCTGCAGCGAGTCACGCTGATTTTTACTTGATTTTACTTAAAACAACGTTTTTGCTTGTTTTTGGCTAGGTTCTGCTGTTTTCAGCATCATCTTTCTGAGCAGAACGTTTTCCTCTTTGTTCGTTATCAAACTACACTTTTGACGCTCTATATTACCGAAAGAATGTTTCGGTTTGTTGGCAACTAATTTAAGTTGCTTTGAGCCTTATGTCACACACAAAAAAAGCGTTTTCCCTTTCTGTGTTTAAAATACGCTGCGTGTAGCTTTATTGCAGGAAAAACATGTTTTGCTTTGTTTGCGGTAAAATTGGGCTGTTTCCAGTGTTATTGCACCAGAAAAAGGTTGTCTGCCAGTTTGCAGCGAGTTACTTTGATTTTACTTGATTTTACTCAAAACAACGTTTTTGTTTGTTTTTTGCTATGGTAAGCTGTTTTCAGCCTTATGTTTCTGAGAGCAGGCTTTTCCTTTTTTCCTAGTTAAACTTCGCTTTTGACCCTTTGTTGGCAACGAAATTGGAAGCTTCGAACTTTATGTCAGAAAAAGCAGCAATTTAGTTTTTCGCCAGAAAACACGCTGCCTTAAGCTTCATAATACCGAAACATGCTTTGGTTACCGTCAAATTGGGCTTTTTCCAGCGTTATTGGACCGGTAAATGGATTTCTTTTCCAGTTTTTTGCGAGTGACGCTGATCTTTACTCGAGGGCACTCAGAACAACGTTTTAGCCTGTTTTAGCTAAGTTACCCTGTTTTTAGCATTATCTTTCTGAGAGGAACCATTTTCTCGGTTTTGTAAGTAAACTACACTTTTGACACTTTATCTTACCGAAAACATGTTTTGGTTTAGTTGCAGCTAAATTGGAAGCTTCGAGCTTTATGTCAGAAAGAGTAGCCATTTAGTGTTTCGTTGGAAAACACGCTGCTTTGAGTTTAATAGCACCGAAAATATCTTTGGGTTAGTTGGCAGCGAAATTGAGCTTCTTTGAGCTTTATATCGCAAAAACTAGCGTTTTTGGTTTTTCTTGGCTACAACACGTTGCACTCAGCTTTATAGCACAAAAAAAATGTTTTGGTCTGTTTGCCGTAAAGTTGTGTGTTTTGCAGTGGTATTGCACCGGGAAAAGGTTTTCTTTCAGTTTGGAGCGAGTCCGCCTAGTTTTTCCTTGATTTTACTCAAAACAACGTTTTTACTTGTGTTTGGCTAAGTTACGCTGTTCCAGAATCCTCCTTCTGAGAACAACCTTTTCCTCTTCTTTCATGAGCAAACTACACATTTGACGCTCTATATTACCGGAAAAATGTTTTGGTTTGTTGCCAACTAAACTAGGCTGCTTTGAGCCTTATGTCACAAAAGACAACGTTTTTTCCTTGCTGTGTTTAAATTACTTTTCGTTTAGCTTTATTGCAGGAAAAATATGTTTTGGTTTGTTTGCCGTAACAGTGGGCTGTTTCCGGTGTTATTGCACCGGAAAAAGGTTGTCTGCCAGTTTGCAGCGAGTTACTTTGATTTTACTTGATTTTACTCAAAACAACGTTTTTGTTTGTTGTTTGCTAAGGTACGCTGTTTTCAAGAATATGTTCCTGAGAACAGGCTTTTCTTTCTTTCCTACCAAAACTGCACTTTTGACCTTTTATCTTACCAAAACCATATTTTGGTTTGGTTACAACTAAATTAGAAGCTTCGAGCTTTATGTCACAAAAAGCAGCGATTTAGTTTTTTGCGAGAAAACACGCTGTTTTAAGTTTCATTCAGACGGAAAATATGTTTTGGTTAGTTGACAACGAAATTGGGCTTCTTTGAGCTTCACATCACAAAAAACAGCGTCTCTACATTTTCGCTGCTAAAAGACGTTCCACTCAACTTTATAGCACAAAAAATATGTTTTGGTTTGTTTGGCGTCAAACTGGGCTCTTTCCAGCGTTATTGAACCGGTAAATGGATTTCTTTTTCCAGTTTTTAGCGAGTGACCTTGATTTTTATTTGATTGCCTTCAAAAGAACGTTTTAGCCTGTTTTTGGCTAAGTTACACTGTCTTCAGTATAAGCTTTCTTGAAACAACCTTTGCCACATTTCCCTACATGAAATACGTTTTTGACGCTCTAACCTATCAAAAATATGTTTTGGTGCGTTTGCAGCGAGTTAGGGCTGGTTTGAGCTTTGTGTCACATAAAAAGAGCGTTTTTTTGCGTGTGTGTTTAAATAAGCTTCTTTCAGCTATATTGCAGGAAAAACATGTTTTGGTTTGTGTGCCGTAGAATTTCGCTGTTTCCAACGATATTGCACGGGAAAAGGTTTCCTGCTAGTTTGCGGTGAGTCACGTAGATTTTTACTTGATTTTAATAAAAGCAACGTTCCTGCTTGTCTTCTGCTAAGTTACGCTGTTTTCAGCATTATCTTTTTGAGAGCAACCATTTTCTGTGTTTTGTAACTAAACTACACTTTTGACGCTCTCTCTTACCGAAAACATTTTTTGGTTTTTTTGCAACTAAATTGGAAGCTTCGAGCCGTATATCGCAAAAAAACAGCAATTTGGTTTTATCGTTGCAAAATGCGCTGCTTCAAGCTTCATAGCACCGACAATATGTTTTGCTTTGTTAATAACAACATTGGGCTTCCTTGAGCTATAGATCACAAAAAAAGCGTTTTTACTTTTTTGTTGCTAAAACACGCTGGAATCAGCTATATAGCATAAAAAGCATATTGTGATTTGTTTGCCGTAAAATTGTGTTGTTGCCAGCGTTATTGCACCTGGAAAAGGTTTTCTTCCAGTTTGCAGCGAGTCACCCTGGGTTTTTACCTCACTTTACTCAAAACAACGTTTTTACTTGTGTCTGGCTAAGTGACGCTGTTTTAGAATTCTCTTTCTGAGAACAACCTTTACCTCTGTTTTCGTAACCAAACTACACGAATGACACTGATTTTTCAACCAGTTGAATTAGTAAGGCGGGATTGTGCATTTTCTTTGCAATCAAAACTATTATGGTACTTTGACCATTATAACTACGTTAAGAAGTTAAGATGAGTTATGCAATTTGTGCAGGTGAAATGTCTTCGCTGCCTCGACTATTTTACCAATTGAGCCAATGAAGCTAATTTGATTATTTAAACTACTTGAGCCAATTTAACTAGGTTGTGCGGGTTTTGCAATTGAGTAACTGAAGCCACGATGAACGTTTGAGAGAGACTGAGGTTTTTACAATTCAACCGTCTTCTCAAGGTTGACCATTTACACAGTTGATCTATTAAAGCTGGAGTATGCAGTGTACGCAGTTAAAGCCATTAAACTTGTTGCACATATTGTCCAGTTAGCTTAGGCATATAAACTACTTCATTCAGCCGAGAAAGATTGTACAATTTGTGCAGTTTAACTGTTTCAGCTCGTTTAACTATTTGAACAGTTCAACCAATTAAGCAAGTTTAAATTTTTTAACGTTTTGAACCATTAAAGCTAAATTCTGGAGGTTTTGCAGTTGAATAATTCACGCAAGTCTGACCACTTGAACTACCTAGGCTGTGCTCCTAATTTTCGTTCAACCATCTTTCCTGTTTTAATTTTTGACGCAGTTAATCTATTAGAGCTAGATAGTGCAATTCAACCTGCTAAACTAGTTGTGCATGTTGTCCAGTGGAACCATTTAAGCTCGTTTGACGACTTGAACTACGGCAACCAATTAAGATAGATTGTGCAATTTGTGCAGTTTAACCATTTTCGCTGGCTCAACTATTTCAGCAGTCGAAAAATTTGGGCTGGATTGTGCAGTTTTTGCGGTTAAAGCTATTTTGCAAGTTATGGATTATATCCAGCTCAGCCATTTCAGCTTACCATTTTAACCATGTCCACTACTTCAACCAGTTAGGAAAGATAGTGTGATTTGTAAAGTTTAAATGCTTTTCTAAGTGAATGGACCAATTCACCCATTTATGCTAGGTTGTGTAGATTGTGCTAGTTAATTGCCGGTAAAACCATTTTAGAAAGTTCTGCATCGTGTTATTTAGGAAGTTGAACCATTTGAACGTCTTCAACTAAGAAAGATAGACTGCACAGTTCGTGCAGTTTTATTTTTTTGGGGCTAGTTTGACGACTCAGCTAATTCAACTCATTAGTTTTATTAGACCATCTCAACCACGTGACCTTATCTGAACTTCTTAGACTAATTTAGCCAAATTGTGAAGATTCTCCAATCGAGCCTATTAAGTTAAATATGCATTTTTTGCATTAGAATCATTTAAGCTAAATTGTTAAGTTAACTACTTAAAAGAGTTGAGATAGGTCCTGCAATTTGTGCAGTCAGTATCCCTATCTTCGCTGGTTTGTTTTTTAGTCAATGGAATGATGATCGAAGATTCTGCGTGGTCTTCTTTGAAGATCAGAGGGAAGAAAGTCCTTACTGGGGCAGCATGCTTCCTGATAAATGATGAGTCCAATTCTAGATTAACATATTCTTGAGCAGCTAATGAAGGGAAAGGTGTGATTGCTGCAGGATGTTGCCCTTCTACGCATCCATTTGCTGTTTATCTGTGCTGGTTAACCTCCATTCAACCCTGTCTGATGCGATCATCTGCCAGTCTTTGTGGTCAACACCAGTCTATGCCAGGTTTGGAGCAAGTGCTTCCTTTTTCTGAGTTTGGAATAGAATACAGCTTTGGACATCCTTGAGTTGTTGATACGCCAGACATGGGTGGCCCAGCGAACATATTGATGTAGCAGGATAGCCTCGATGCTTGGTAGTCCAGCCTTCTTTAGAACATCGACGTTGGTAACATAGTTTTCTCAGTGTATTCCCATGATGGAGTGCGAGAACCATTGGTTGGAAGTGTTCCAACAGTTGTATGCCCTTTGGTTACGGCACCCAGGTTTCTTCAGCATGTAGAAAAGTGCCGGTGACCACTGCCACATCAACCCTGACCTTGCCCATTAAGAGATCAGACTGGCGAGATCAGACACTTTCACCGAGTTGAAAGGGTGACTGCTAATAGTAATCTGGGTAGGGCTGTACACTACATGTAGGGAATTTTGGTGAAGGACTTCTGTCTCCTTTAGGCTGATAATCTGACCGCATGACCAAGTAGCCTTTGAAAAGTAGCCTTTGAAAAGTAGCCTTTGAAAAGTCTCACTGCCACGGAGAGGATGTCTCCTTAATTGGAACAGTCGGATTTGTCTCCTTCATTTTTGTGGAGGGAGATAATGACTGCATCTCTGAGGTTCTGTGGTACCTGGCCAATCTCCCAGCAGGAAGTGAACAGCGTAGTGAGTCTTTTGACATTAGTGACTAGATCTTTTACGCACACCTATTCTGGGACTCCGCCAATGCCTGGAGCTTTTACTGGCTACAACTTGGCCACGGCTACTCTGATTTGTTCCTCTGGTAGTGGGTTGTTTAGTTCTAGTTTGACCCACTGATGGGGATCTTTCTAATGGAGGGCCCTGGATGGAGCGTATGTCACTGAAGAGAGTGGAGTGTGCTCTGTCAATTAGGGATGGAGACTTTATAAAAGTTAGTTGTGTGGAGCCATGAGACGAGTGCAGAGGGGCCTAAATTTGATGCATTGGGCTGTAGACAGCGCGCAAAGCTTTGGAGAAGGCTTTAAAGTTAGCGATACCAGTGCAGAACTGTTTCTTGTCCACCAGATCAAGCCACCATTTTCTCTGAATCTCTCTGAGCCTTGACTGAAAATTACTGCACACATTCCTGTATGCTGTTTTGGTAACGTGGTCACGTGGCCTAGAGACGAGTTTTAAATGATGGGCACAATGTGCCTGGAGAAGCTTTTGGATTTTGGCATTAGTTTTTTGAAACCAGTCTCTGTGCTTTCTCGTGGAGAGGCCGTCTACTTTCTCAGTAGTCCCCTGGAGAATGGTTTTTAGCCTCTGCCGCAGGTGCTAAGGATCTGTTCCTCCTTCTCATATATGGCTGAGGCCTCCTCTTCAAACTCAGTTTTGTTCGCCACAGCGTGTTGGTTTCAGGCTTTTTGACCTGTGCCCCTCTTTTCTTCACAGCAGGCTTGATTATTGAGTCAGACTTTGGTCGAACCAGCTTGTGGTCTGTGTTGAAGTCGTCACTGGACATGACTCTGGTGTGTAGCAAATGACACAGGTCCTTTTAGCGCACGAGGACGTAGTCCAAGAGGTGCCAGTGTTTGGAGTGTAGGTGTTGCCAGGTCCTCTATCTTAATTTTTTAAAATAGTTAATATTGTCAAAATACCTTAATTGGTTTAAATCGACAAAATTCGTAAGTAACTTAGTGCGTTCATCTTTAGAAACTGCATAATGTAGCCGAAATGGTTCGACTGTCGAATTAGTCAAAGTAGCGAACAAAGTAAAGCTGCACATATTGCAGTATCTATCTTTATTGGTTGATGTAGTTCAAATAGTCAAAGTAGCTTAAATGATTCAAATGGACAAAAAGCATAAGTAGCTTAGTAGGGTCAACTGAAGAACTGCTCAATGTTGCCAAAATGGTTCAACTAGTTGAGATCAAGTCTGAAAGAATGAAAGATCTTGGGAAATGAAAATTTTCAACCGCCCTTCAAATTTTGCATACAGTTAGGCACTCGGGGGGAATGTACAAAAATGCCCTTTTTCAAGGTCGTAGCCTTGTTGCAATAGGAACAACGGCTGCTTCTTCCAGGCCTGGGATCTCATTGTTATAGAAAAACATCGCAAAAAAAATGAAATGTTTATTTCTCTATCTCAAGCTAAATACAACATTACAAATTGGCATTTCTACCATACATAGTAATATAATTTGTCTTCACATTGATTGATTCAATTTTCCCTGGAAGTGGATGTGAACACACCGTTAGATTATTTATTTCGGTACAGTTCCGGTCATTTTTGTCGTTGGGTAAAACAGGGAAAAAGTTTATCTAAATTTCTCCAAAAGTACACCGATTCTGGAACTGAAATTATTCACCTACCTGGTTATAATATTTTAGTTTTCAAATATGCATAACTGGTTCAACTGGACAGTATGCACAACTACTTAATCAGGTTGAATTCCAGAAATTAGACAATCTTGCTCTTATGGATTAACTGCGTCAAAAATCACAGCAGAAAAGATAGTTGAACGAAAAAGAAGAGTACAATCTATGTCAATTGGTAGAAGTAGTTCAAATGGTTAGAATACCTTCAATTCAACCCGCAGAATTAAGTCTTTATGTCTCAAGAAGTTAAAAAAAAGTAGACTACCTTAATTTGTTAAACTTTTAAATTAGTCAAGCGAATGAAAACAGTTAAACTGCACAAATTGCACGATCTCTCTTTAGACTGGACGAAGGAGTCTATATGCTCAAACTAACTGGACAATGTCTGCATGTAGGTGAATTTGTTAAATTCCACAAGCTGCACAATCTAGTTTTGATGGATCAGCTAACTAAAGAGTTAAGCTAGGGAAGACAGTATAAGGGTAAAAAAAGCACAGTCCACCTCAAACGGTCCAAGTGGCCTTAATTTTTCAATTCCTTACAAGCACAATTTCTCTGAATTGGCTCCAGTACTTTAAATAGTCACACTAGCTTAATTGACTCAACTGGTTAAATGGTAAAAGCAGCGAAGAGAATTTAACTGTCCAAATTGAACAATTTATCCTAAATTGTTGAGTATTGTTAATGGTCAAACTAACATAATATTTCTGATAGCAAAACAATGCACAATCTAGCCTTAATGATTTAACTGCTTAAATAGTCAGAATTGCAAAGACAGTTCACCTGCACAAATTGTACAGTCACCGGGTTTAACTGGCCAGATTAGCTGAAACGGTAGAACTAGACAAAATGCACACACTAGCTAAAATGATTCAACCCCTCAAAATGTCTCGTATGAGGTAAAACTCTTCCTTTGCAAGAAATAAGACCAATTTGAGCATTGTACCTACCTCGTGCATTTGTTTCCACGAAACAGTTTAGGTAGTTTCACCGTTTTATTCATTCAAACCAATACAGCGAATTTGTGGTTTACTCTGAAAACAAAGTAAAAAGGGAGGTAAGACTGAAAACGTCATATTTGACTGGAAATAGGCAAAAACTGATTTAAGTCCTAGGAAGCTGAGGTAACCGTAGTTTCCTTTAAAATAAGCGAAAACGTTGTGTTCTGTGAGCCAAAGCTGAAAGAAGCCCAAGTTTAGTTGTAAACAAACGAAAGCATGTCTTTGAAAGAAGCGCAGTTGAGTTCAAAAAAAGCGGAAAACGTTGTTTTTTGAAAGATAGAGCTTGAGACAGCTTAATTTAGCAACAGAAGAGCAAAAACGGTGTGTTCCGCTAGGTAAAGTTCAAAGCAGCCTTATTTATTTGGAAACAGACAAACACATGCTTTTGGTGCGATAAAGCTGAGAACAGCATATTAAGAGACAAAAGGCAAAACCACTGTTTTTTGCAAAATAAAACTCACAATATTCCACTTTAGTGTCGAACAATCGATAACATGTTTTAAAGTTAAATAAGCCAAAATGTGTGTGACTACCTACAAACTGGCAGAAAAACGTTTTTTAACTGTAAAAACGGTATAGAGGGAACCAAAGCATGTTTTTGGTACACAAAGGCTAAAAACGGCGTAACATGACCTTAAAACCAGTGTGATTGAGACAATGAAAAATTAAGCGTGACTAGCTGCAAACTTGCAGAAAACCTTTTCTCGGTTCCACAATGCTGAAAACAGTGTAAATTAGCGACAAAAAAAGAAAACCTCTTTTTCGGTGGTATAACGCTGCAAGCAGCGAAATTTTTACGGAAAAAACTTCAACATGTTTTTAGTGGGATAAACCTGCAAAAAGTGCAGTTTAGTTACAAAAAATGCAAAGATATTCCTCTTCCTGAAAAAAAAAAACAGCAAAAGCGTTGTTTTGAGGAAGTTTAAGTAAAAGTAAGCCAGCGTAGCTCTGAAGCTCTAGGTATCTGAAACCAGCCAGAAATCCTTTTCTGGGTGCAATCACGTGCACGTTGAATTGGAAAAAGTTGGAATGAAATATTGCTTGATGTGTTGATGAATTGCGCCAAATATTCTGACTTGAGCAGTTTTTTAACGGCAACCTGTGTTGCAAGAATCATGACTTGTTGAGTGTGCCCCTTATATTTTTCTGGATTGGTTTGCTCGTTGCTATCTCTAAATGAATTTCTGATTAAAATTAACTATGGATGATTTTTTTATATGTTTCCGATGCCTGGAGAAAGTGATCTTGTGGAGTCGTTTATGTTTCGCTAAGGACGAATTCAGATACCATTGTTAGCATGTTTATTTGATTTTGTTATCTGGAATGAATAATGTACGGAGATAGGCATCAAAAGTGTAGTCTTCCCAAGTTTGACTATTTAATCAGTTGATCCATTAAAGCTAGATTGAACAGTTTGTGCAATTCAACCTATTAAAGTAGTTGTGGATATTGTCCAGTTGAACCATTTAAGCGAGTCTGACCAATTAAAATACGGCAACCAATTAAGATGGAATAATGATTGTGGATATATGAAAATCATATATGGGCACCGCGGTGAAGAGACGAATATACTGTATTTCTTGACCAATAAGCCGAGACCCCAAAAGCTAGAGCCCTTTTAACAGACTTGTGTTGTCCAAAAGAAAAAGCAAAACCATCATCTATAAGGCGAGAGCAAAATTCTTGATTGTAACAGGCCATTTGAGTAAACGAACTTCACGGAAAACATTAGCAAATGGCTGATATGATAGAACAACAGATAATACACTTGGAAATTTTTACAGTAACTTTATAACCATCCTTTCGCCTTTCAAAAGCTAGAAGCTCAGTAGGTTCTGTCGTGTCGGTCATTGTTAAAACTGTCTCTGTTTTGATGCTACTTTTCGACATAGAAAAAGGAAGTCGGACAAAATTATTCACCAAAGAAGAAATAATTCTTTGCCAGCTTCAATAATGACCGGGGATTTATTTCAAATGATACAACGAAGGATTACGCCGACAGACATACCGGAGGTCCAGCAAACTCGTTACATGAGGTCACACAACTCTGGTAATATTCAAGGTAAAAATTTGCATATTTGAGCGGTCGAACGAAAAAACTCATTTCCCCCAACTAAAATATATTTTCGCAAAAAAAAAAAACACACCACAGGTATCAGGACATATTGGGCTACAAAACATGAGAGTAGGAGGGAAACAAACTTGGGCGGCTCGCTGCTGTTTGTCTGATGCATGTTGACATCAGCTCTTGAGGTCATTTAGCTTCTTCTCAGTGACATAAGGACCAAAAAGTCTACAATTAAGTTTGTTTCTAGGCACTGGCAACAATGCAAGAGCCTTTTCTCCTGACTTGAAGTCACGTTCTACAGCATCTACATCATAATTCTCTTTCAAAGGCATCTCGAAAGGACTAAGATTAGCTTTAGTTAACTCACAAGCTCTAAAACGCTTACTGCAAAAATCTGAATCATACTGCAAGAGATTCGTAGACTCAGTGCTCCTAGGTAATAACTTCTTTTTGAGCAGTTTAATAGGTCCTCTCACAGTGTGCTCAAATACAAGCTCGAATGGACTGAATCCTAGAGACTCCTGTACTGACTCAGCTGCAGCAGACAGTCGTAGATGGCTACCCTCGTCCCCATCTTCCTCTGTTTCGAAACAGTAGATCCTCATCATGTTCTTCAGTGTTTGGTGCCATCTTTCGAAAGCTCTTTGACTTTAAGGGTGACATGCGGTTGACATACACTGTGTGACTCCAAGCTCGTGCATGACGCGTTGAAATATGCCACACAACATTGGAACCTTCGTCAGACTGGATAGAACTTAGGAGACCTACCGGTGTAAAGAGCTTGGTTAAAGCTCTGACTATGACCTTTGCACTGATATTTCTCAAGGGCACGGCTTCAGGAAATCTACTGGATGCACACGTGATGGTCATCAAATACTGGTGTCCAGACCTCTTCTTAGGTAGTGGCTCTAAACAATCAACAACGATTCTTCTGCTGGATGGCTCTTGAAGGGCTGGTAGTTGCTGTAACGGTACTTTTGGAACGATCTGATTCGGTCTCAAAGCCATCTAACAAGTGTGAAACGACTTGCAGTATTGCGCCACAACTTTTCTTAGACTGAGCCAGTACAAATGGTCTAAGAACCTCTGGCAGGTTTTGTTGACACCCAGGTGACCAGGCAAGGGGGTCTCACCCGCTGTGCTTAAAACTTCCGGTCTGTAGGTCTTTGGGACAATCATCTGGTACTTGACAGTCCACTCCTCTTCTGTGGGAACATGGGGTGGTCTCCACGTTTTCATTAGCACTCCATTCTTCGTAAAGTAACAGGTGGGGTTCTGAGATACTTCGCTTTCACTAACACCTCTTGAAAATATAGGTGGGACTTCCGGGTCTTCGTGTTGTTCTGCAATAAGTTGACATCTTTTCGACCTGTTCCATTGAACTTTTCTCAGAAAGTACTTATACTGGCTGAGAGAAAGAGGGATTCGGTTGCTCACCCGTAAGGACCCAGCTGATGGCGGTGTCAGCTAATGTTACCTCTTTTGTCTCTGGTTTCTAACTTCTTACTTATGGCTCGCGTCACGACACATTATGGGTACAGACGGAGAATTCTCCTCTCTACTGGCTCTGGAGACTTTTGTTAACCACGCTTGTCGGTGACAATAGCATTGACAACTACTGGTGTATACTGGTGTATACTGTGTATACAGTGGCACCGGGGTGTACTTGGAACTGATTCCTCTTATTAGAACACTCGCACAAGTGAACGACTTCTCAGAAATTACCAAAGTCTCACTCAGCAATAGAGACTGCGAGGTTCCAGTGCCTGTCAAGATCTTGATTGGTATGGAGTTGGACGTATCAGTTGACAATGACACCGAACCATGGTGGACGAAGGGCTGAAAAAGATCCATGACAGATTTGCAGGGGCCACTGACTTCACTCACAGCACTTGCTCGAGTTTTCTCTCTTAGAACTTGGGGAGGGCGGTGTATCTCCACCAACAGCAGTTAAAGTCAATGTTTAAGCGAGAAAACTATCACGCTTAGGCGCCACTCTCCACTTTTCCGGGCAGCTAGAAATCAGCTGACCAGCTTTTCTGGAAAAGTAACATGTCGGCGGCTTGATAGGCTTACCTCGATCAAACTTGTTCTGTGTTGACCATGAGGAGCTGAAACGATTCCCATAATTGTTAGCAGGATTCTGCTTTGGATGTCCTCCGTCATTCTGCCGACTTCTCTGGTTTTGCAAACCATCGTGGTACCGAAGGAGGCAGAACTCTAGCGGGTGAAGTGTGAAGCTGATGGGGTTTTTCCATGAGGTTCACTTTGTGCCTCAACCAAAGGTCATCTGCTAGTTGTGCACCTTTCTCTAAGGTTTGTGCTTTTTGCTCATCGACGAACGTTCGGACATCACCGTGAATGCACCTCTTAGACTCCTCTATTAAAACTAGCTGTCATTAACCTATCGTGACTCTCATCTACCCTCTGCGAATGGCACCGACAATCAAATAACTGTTCCTTACTTCTAGCAAATTCTACATAAGTCTGACTATTGACTTTCTCACGGTCTCTGAACCTCGGCAACTATTTCAGAACCCTTTAAAATAATATCCTTAGCAGTGTCAAAATTTGCAGCTTGCTCTACACTTAACTGTGTTTAAATTTTTCTCGCGTTATCGACTAGTACACTCTGTAATTGAATTACCCAGGAATCCGTGGGCCACTTAAGATTGCCAGCTACTTTCTCAAAGTGCAAGAAACACTTATCAGCGTCTGCTTCCTGAAATGGAAATACCAACTTAAGATACTCGGTGATATCAAATTTCACCTTTCCTGTCTGTCCTTTTCTTCCATCCTTTCTTGTCTGTCCTTCTCTTCCACCCTTTCTTGTCCGTCCTTTTATTCCATACTTTCTTGTCTTTCCTTTTCTTCTCTCTTCAGCCTTCCTTGCATTTCTAACTTTTACAGTTCTAACTCGTTGCTGTTTTTTTTTTCAGTCTTCCCTAGTTGGACTATTTAACCATTCCACCCATGTATGATAGATTGTGCCGTATCTGCAGTTCAAACTGTTAAGCTGAGTGTGCATATTGTGCAGTTGAAGCATTTAAGCTAGTTCGAGCATTTCACCTACTTCAGCTAGTCGGGATAGAAACTGCAATTTGTGCAGTTTAACCGTTTCCGCTACTCTGACTATTTTAATAGTCGAAGCAATTAAGCTGATTTGTCATGAAAAAATTCAGTTAAATCTTGCGGTTCATGCAGTTGAGGAAGTTAAACTAGTTTGACCATTTCAAGCACGTGAACCAATTTAGATAGATTGGGATATTTTTGGAGTATGATTGTCCACACTAGTTTGACTTTTCAATGATTATGTGTGATTAGCCCGCAGTAGTCAGTTTGACCATTTGAACTTCTCCAACCAATTCATATAGAATGAGCAATTTGTGCAGTTTGACTGTCTTTGCTCGTTTGATCTTTCAATCAGTTGAATCGATGAGGCTACTTTGACAATTTTAACTACTTGAAACAATTCAGCTAGATTGTACAGTTTCTCTGCAGTTTCAAAAATTATGAGTTACTTTCACAAATTGAACGACTTCAACGAATTACGATAGATTCTGCAACTTTGTTCACTAGTGTGACCACCAAACCAGTTGAACAAATATCAGCTACTTGGACCATTTCAACCACTTCGACAAATTTAGCTACATTGTGGAGATTTTAAGATTGAACCTATAAAGCTTTATGCATCCTGTGCAGTTAGACCACTTGAGCAAATTTGACAAGTTGAACTCCTTCCAAGAATCGAGAAAGATTGTGCATTTTTTGCTGTCAGATTAACGGTCTTCGCTGGTTTGATGTTTTTGGCCAGTCAAATAGATTAAGCCAGTTAGACAATTCGAACTATTGCAACCAATTCAGCTTCATGGTGCAGTTAAAAAAGGTGTAACTAGTTTGACCATTTGAGCTACCTCAAGCAGTTAAGTATTGTGCAACTTGTGCAGTTCTACAGCATCGAAATCAGTGTACGAACACTCATTGTCTTCGGCACCGCCAACCATTACATCCAAAGGTGTCCTCATCTCTCTACCGAACATGAGCTCGAAGGGGTTGTGCCCCGTGGAGGAATGAACACTACTGCGATAGGCCATCAGGCAGAAATCAAAGTGCTCATCCCGTGTAGCTGGATTATCTTCAACTCAAGCTTTCAACATGCTCCTTAAGGTTTTGTGCAGATTTTCTACTTGGCCGTTACCCTCAGGGTGATACGCGCTGCTGAGCGTCTTGTTAATACTCAGCAGCTGGCACGTTTCCGAGAATGTTGTAGACTCGAAATTACGGCCTTGATAGCTATGAATGCTGTCAGGCACACCAGATCTGCAGATCGAGTTCCTTACAAGCACCTTTGCAGAGGTTGTGGCACGCTGGTTGGACATTGCAAACACCTCAGCCCTGTTAGTAAGAATGCACTGAACTGTTAAAATGTAGCAGTTTCCTCTCCGAGACCGTGGCAAGGGAGCAACAATGTCAATATGGATGCGTTGCGTGGGGTTGCCAGAGGTAAATGACCACAGTGGTGCTCTGGGTTTCGCCCTTGGCTTACACTTGGCACATGTCAGACATCGATCGTACTAACAATGCACCCATTTGGTCGTGCCAGGCCTCCGGAATCTAGCTTTCATCTTCATTAGACTCTCCATTCCTCCAAGGTGGGCGCCAGCAACGCCATCATGAACTTCGACAAGGGCCTGCTCCACTAACTGTTTCGGTACAACCATCCTCAGTTTAGCTTGAGTAGTGTTGGCAGCTGACTTTATATAGAGAACCCGCTGTTGTAGCAACAACAGTTCAAACTGGGCCCAGACAGCACGAGCAGCACAGCGCATCGACGTGAAGTGCCTCAACAGCTGGTTTCCTCCACTATTTCAACAAACGACAAAGTACCACGCTGATATCTGGATCATCCTTTTAGGCCTGTGCAACCACTTCTGGGTACCAACAATTTCTCACTTATCGTGGGGTTTCACCGACTGGAAGGTCTCTAGCAACAACCGTAACTTGGGATAATCCTGTTGGAGTACACGATGGAAAATTCCCATGTTGTCGTGTGGGCCTTCTAGACAAGTCGTCTGCATTGTTGTGTAACCTCCCCGGGTGACGTTGTATCTAAGAATCATACTGTAAGCGCCCTAGCCAACGGGCCACTTGCCCTTGAGGCTCTTTAAAAGACATTAGCCAGACTAATGAGTGATTATCAGTCCTCAGGCGCAATTTTTTGTCCCACCACGTAACAGCTAAAATGGTCCACATTGTTTACCAGAGCTAGCATCTCTAATCGAGTCCCGCAGTAGAATTTTCCTGCTCATTCAAAGAACTACTCCCGTAAGCTATCACACGCTCAGTGTCATTGCGTTGCAATCGAGATAAAACAGCGCCAATGCCCAAGGGTTGGCTGGCATCTGTGTCAAGTACGAATAATCCTGCATCAGGACTAAAGTCGGGATATGCCAAGACGGGTGCAATGGTCAAGCGATGTTTCAGTTCATTGAAGGCACTTTCTTGTTCCACCTGCCACTGGAAAGAAACACCCTTCCTCGACAATTCGTAGAGTGGTTCTGCGACGATCGAGAATCCAGAAATAAACCGCCTATAGTAATGGCAAGACCAATGAAGCTTTGGAACTCTGTGATGTCTACTGGGGTTGGCCAAGTTCTGACAGTCTGGACCTTGTCAGGGTCAGTCTTGATGCCATCTGAAGAGACAACATGCCCTGCGAACGAAACTTCTCTCTTTAGAAACCGACACTAAGTTGGCTTCAGCTTAAGAGCAGCAGTTCGTATCCTGTCAAATAATAACCGTAGGCGATGCAGATGTTCCTCGAGGAAAGGGGCCCAGATAATAATATCATCCAAATACGCAAGACAGTGTCTCGAAGTCGGTTCACTGAGTGCTAGATTCATCAATCTGGTAAATCTAGCTGGCCCATTCGTGAGTCGAAAAGGCATAACCCTCCATTGGAATTGTCCACGATGGGTCGAGAATGCTGTTTGGGGTCTGTCCTCTTCTTTTACTTGCATCTGCCGATACCCAGACGCCAAATACAGACAGGAGAACCATGGGCCACCACCCAGCGCTTCCACGACATCATTGGTCCTCGGTAACTGTATTGCATCTTTCTATGTGCACAAATTCAGTTTGCGGTAATCAATGCACATACGGTAACTTCCATCATGTCTCCTTACCAAAACAACCGGACTGCTCCAGGGGCTCTGCGACTCTTCAACTCTACCATTCGGTAGCGGCTCGTCCAGCTGTTGATTTATGATCTCCCCCTGGTGCGGTAGTATGCGACGAGGAAGCTGCTTAATGGGAACATGCTCACCAGTGTTAATGTCGTGTTCCATAAGATCTAATCATCCTAAATCAGAATTGTTAATTGCAAGTATGGCCTCACATTGGTCTATCAGTAGGGAAAATTGCCTTTTCTGCTCATCTGAAAGTTCATCTGAACTTGGCTGGATAACTTTTGCCCTTCTATTCTCTCTTTCTGTACTTTTCTGCTTATCATCCTCAATATTTCTGTCTATAACTGAGCAGTATGGATGGTTAGGTGCTGATGGACTAACGCCAATTTCTGTAGGAGTAGCACTGCCACTTACACCGCTGACGGTATGGTATTCAGCAACAGGGAGAGGTGATCGTAAGGCGAGAACTTTGTCGGAGAAGTTGGCCACCCGAACAAGAGTCTGTCCTGCCTCTGGCACTATAAGGGAACGAGCCATACTTATCTTAGAAGTCCTCTGTACTTCTTTTCACCCCTACAGGATTCTAGGGCTTCCGGAACTCTGTTCGTAACCTCCATCTGTTCTAGTTCTTATCTCTTGTTCAGTCCCCGCTTCTAGCTGTATATCTGCACATAAAAAGATTCTACAAACACGTAGGGTTAGCCAAACCTAACCAAACCAAACCAAATCAAACCCAAAGCTTGACCCAAACCCTAACCCTAACCATAACCCTAAGCAATTACTGGTGTAGCCTTGCAGCATCTGAGTGGAATTTCCGACTTACGCTGTTTTGAGCATTATCGAATGGAAAACATATTTTTATTTGTTTGCAATTAAACCAGGCGATTGTGAGTTAAAGCTCACAAAAAAGCGTTTTCGCCTTTTGGTTTCTAAAATACGCTGCTTTCAGCTTTATCGCACCCAAAACATGTTTCCAGCGTAACTGCATCGAAGAAACTTTCTGCCTCTTTGCAGGTAGTCACCTTAAGTAGAACTTGATTTCACTAAACCAACGTTTTCGTTTGTTTTCGGCTAAGTTACCACTGTCCTCAGCATTATCTTTCTGCGAACAACGCTTTGTACTCTGTTTTTCACGGTTTATCGCACCAAAGAAATGTTTTGGTCTGTTGGCAACTAAGTTAAACTGCTTTAAGCTTTATCTTGCAGTAAAGTAGCGTTTTCCCTTTTTAAATGCTAAAATACGCTGCTTTCAGCTTCATTGCACCATAAACATGTGTTCGCTTGTTTTCTGTAAAATTGCCCTGTTTCCAGCGTTATTGCAACGGGAAAAGATGTTTTGCAACGCTGCAGCGAGTCACGCTGATTTTCACTTGATTTTACTTAAAACAACGTTTTTGCTTGTTTTTGGCTAGGTTCTGCTGTAGTCAGCATCATCTTTCTGAGCAGAACGTTTTCCTCTTTGTTCGTTACCAAACTACACTTTTGACGCTCTATATTACCGAAAGAATGTTTTGGTTTGTTGGGAACTAGATTAAGTTGCTTTGAGCCCTATGTCACACACAAAAAAAGCGTTTTTCCCTTTCTGTGTTTAAAATACGCTGCGTGTAGCTTTATTGCAGGAAAAACATGTTTTGCTTTGTTTGCGGTAAAATTGGACTGTTTCCAGTGTTATTGCACCGGAAAAAGGTTGTCTGCCAGTTTGCAGCAAGTTACTTTGATTTTACTTGATTTTACTCAAAACAACGCTTTTGGTTGTTTTTTGCTAAGGTAAGCTGTGTTTTCAGCATTATGTTTCTGAGAGGAGGCTTTTCCTTTTTTTCCAAGTTAAACTTCGCTTTTGACCCTTTATCATACGGAAAACATGTTTTGGTTTGTTAGCAACGAAATTGGAAGCTTCGAACTTTCTGTCAGAAAAAGCAGCGATTTAGTTTTTCGCCAGAAAACACGCTGCCTCAAGCTTCATAATACCGAAAATATGTTTTGGTAAGTTGGCACCAAAATTGAGTTCTTTGAGCTTTATATCGCAAAAAGCAGCCTTTTTGCTTTTGTTTGCTAAAACATGTTGCACTCACACAACGGTCTGCTTGCCGTAAAGTTGTGTTGTTTCCATCGTTATTGCACGGGGAAAAAGGTTTCTTCCAGTTTGCAACGAGTCACCCTGCTTTTCTCTTGATTTTACTCAAAACCACGTTTTTTCTTGTGATTGGCTGAGTGACAACGGTTTTGCTAGTTTTTGGCTAGGTTACGTTGTTTTCAGCATCATCTTTGTGAGAACAGCCTCAATAGCGTTTTCCCTTTTTAATCGCTAGTGACGCTGATTTCTACTTGAGGGCACTCAGAACAACGTTTTGGCCGGTTTTAGTTAAGTTACCCTGTTTTCTGCATTATCTTTCTGAGAGCAACCATTTTCTCGGTTTTGTAAGTAAACTACACTTTTGATGCTTTATCTTACCGAAAACATGTTTTGGTTTAGTTGCAGCTAAATTGGAATAAATGTCAGAAAAAGCAGCCATTTAGTGTTTCGTTGAAAAAAACGCTGCTTTGAGTTTTGTAGCACCGAAAATATCTTTTGGTTAGTTGGTAACGAAATTGAGCTTCTTTGAGCTTTATATTGTAAAAACCAGCGTTTTTGCTTTTTCTTGGCTACAAGACGTTGCACTCAGCCTTATAGCATAAAAAAAATGTTTTGGTCTGTTTGCTGTAAAGTTGTGTGTTTTGCAGTGGTATTGCAACGGAAAAAGGTTTTATTTCAGTTTGCAGTGAGTCCGCCTAATTTTTCCTTGATTTTACTCAAAACAACGCTTTTACTTGTGTTTGGCTAAGTTACGCTGTTCCAGAATCCTCCTTCTGAGAACAACCTTTTCCTCTTCTTTCGTTTCTTTCTTTCTTCTTTCTACACATTTGACGCTCTATATTACCGGAAAAATGTTTTGGTTTTGTTGCCAACTAAACTAGGCTGCTTTGAGCCTTATGTCACAAAAAACAGCGTTTTTTCCTCGCTGTGTTTAAAATACGTTGCGTTTAGCTTTATTGCAGGAAAAACATGTTTTGGTTTGTTTGCCGTAACAGTGGGCTGTTGCCAGCGTTATTGCAACGGAAAAAGGTTTTCTCCCAGTTTGCGGCGAGTCACGCTGATTTTTACTTGATTTTACTCAACGAAACGTTTTCGTCCCTTTCCGGCTAGGTTACGCTGTTTTCAACAATACGTTTCTGAGAACAGGCTTTTCCTTTTTTTTCCTACCAAAACTGCGCTTTTGACCTTTTATCTTACGAAAACCATCATTTGGTTTGGTTGCCACTGAATTAGAAGCTTCGAGCTTTATGTCACAAAAAGCAGCAATTTAGCTTTTTGCGAGAAAACACGCTGTTTTAAGTTTCATTCAGACGGAAAATATGTTTTGGTTAGTTGACAACGAAATTGGGCTTCTCTGAGCTTTATATCACAAAAAACAGCGTCTTTGCATTTTCGTTGCTAAAAGACGTTCCACTCAACTTTATGGCACAAAAAATATGTTTTGGTTTGTTTGGCGTCAAACTGGGCTCTTTCCAGCGTTATTGAACCGGTAAATGGATTTCGTTTTCCAGTTTTTAGCGAGTGACCTTGACTTTATTTGATTGCCTTCAAAAGAACGTTTTAGCCTGTTTTTGGCTAAGTTACACTGTCTTCAGTACTATCTTTCTTAGAACAACCTTTGCCACATTTCCCTACAAGAAATACGTTTTTGACGCTCTAACCTATCAAAAATATGTTTTGGTGCGTTTGCAGCGAGTTGGGGCTGGTTTGAGCTTTGTGTCACATCAAAAGAGCGTTTTTCTGCGTGTGTGTTTGAATAAGCTTCTTTCAGCTATATTGCAGGAAAAACATGTTTTGGTTTGTGTGCCGTAGAATTGCGCTGTTTTCGACGATATTGCACGGGAAAAAGGTTTCCGGCTAGTTTGCAGTGAGTCACGTAGATTTTTACTTGATTTTAATAAAAGCAACGTTTGTGCTCGTCTTCTGCTAAGTTAAGCTGTTTTCAGCATTATCTTTTTGAGAGGAACCATTTTCTGTGTTTTGTAACTAAACTGCACTTTTGACGCTCTCTCTTACCGAAAACATGTTTTGTTTTTTTTGCAACTAAATTAGAAGCTTCGAGCCTTATATCACAAAAAAACAGCAACGTGGTTTTATGGTTGCAAAATGCGCTGCTTCAACCTTCATAGCACCGAAAATATGTTTTGCTTTGTTAACACCAACATTGGGCTTCCTTGAGCTATATATCACCAAACAAAAAGCGTTTTAGAATAAGCTATATAGCATAAAAAGCATATTTTGGTTTGTTTGCCGTAAAATTGTGTCGTTGCCAGCGTTATTGCACCTGAAAAAGTTTTTCTAGTAGTTTGCAGCGAGTCATCCTGGTTTTTTACTTCATTTTACTCAAAAGAACGTTTTTAGTTGTATCTGGCTAAGTGACGCCGTTTTAGAATCCTCTTTCTGAGAACAACCTTTACCTCTGTTTTCGTAACCAAACTACACTTTTGATGATCTATATTACTGTAAAAATGTTTTGGCTTGTTGGCAACTAAATTAGATTGTCTTTGAGCCGTATATCACAAAAACCAGCGTTTTTGCCTTTCTGTGTTTAAAATACGCTGCGTTTAGCTTTATTAGAGGAAAAACACGTTTGGGTTTGTTTGCTGTAAAATGGGGCTGTTTCCAGCGTTATTGCACCGGGAAAAGGTTTTCTGCCAGTTTTCAGCGAGTCATGCTGATTTTTATCTCATTTTGCTCAAAAGAAAGGTTTTTGTTTGTTTTGGGCTAAGTTACGTTGTTTTCAGCATTATGCTTCTGAGAAGAGGCTTTTCCTTGGCTTCCTACGTAAACTGTGCTTTTGACCCTTTATCTTATCGAAAACATGTTTTGGCGTGTTGGCAATGAAATCGGATGTTTCGAGCATTTTGTTGCAAAGAAACAGCGATTTCGTTTTTCGTTTCTGAATACCCTTTCTCGAGTCTCATGGTAGCGAAAATACGTTTTTGTATGTTGGCAACAAAATCGCGCTGCTTTGAGTTTAATGTCACAAAAAAAAGCCTTTTTTGCTTTTTCGTTGCTAAAACACGTTGGACTCAGCTTTAAAGCACAAAAAACATGTTTGGTTTGTTTTCTGTAATATTGGGTTGTTTTCAATCTCTTTGCACCAAAAAAAGGTCTTCTTCCAGTATGCAGCGAGTCAGCCTGATTTTCACTTGATTTTACCAAAACAACGGTTCTGCTTTCTTTTGGCCGAGTTACGCTGTCTCAGAATTGTCTTTCTGAGGACAGCCTTGTTCTCTGTTTCCGCAACCAAACTACACTTTGGACGCTCTATATTACCGAAAGATGTTTTGGGTTGTTGGCAACTTAATCAGGTTACCTTGAGCCTTAAGAGCGTTTCTGCCTTTCTGTGTTTAAAATACGCTGTGTTTAGCTTTATTGCAGGAAAAACATGTTTTGGTTTGTTTGCCGTAAAATTGGGCTGTTTCCGGCAATATTGCAGCGGAAAATGTTTTCTGCCAGTTTTCAGCGAGTCACTTTGATTTTTACTTGATTTTACTCCTAACAACGTTTCCGCTTATTTTCGGGTGAGTTACGCTGTTTTCAGTGTTATGTTTGGAGGAACAGCCTTAACCTTTTTTCGTACTTAAACTGCGCTGTTAACCCTTTATCTTACCGAAAATATGTTTTGGGTTTTTGGCAACTACAGTGGAAGCTGCGAGCCTTAGCTCGCAAAAAACAACAATTCGGCTTTTCGTTGCAAAATACGCTGCTGCAACGAGAATATGTTTTGGTTTGTCGGCAACAAAATTAGGCTTCTTTGAGGCTTACATCACAAAAAACAGCGTTTTTGCTTTTTGTTGAGAAACGCGTTGCAATCAGCTTTATAGCACAAACACCATATTTTGGTTTGTTCGCCGTAAAATTGTGTTGTTAACAGCGTTATTGCACCGGAAAATGTTTTCTGCCAGTTTTCAGCGAGTCACTTTGATTTTTACTTGATTTTACTCCTAACAACGTTTCCGTTTATTTTCGGGTGATTTGCACTGTTTTCAGTGTTATGTTTGGAGGAACAGCCTTCACCTTTTTTCGTACTTAAACTGCGCTGTTAACCCTTTATCTTACCGAAAATATGTTTTGGGTTTTTGGCAACTACAGTGGAAGCTGCGAGCCTTAGCTCGCAAAAAACAACAATTCGGCTTTTCGTTGCAAAATACGCTGCTGCAACGAGAATATGTTTTGGTTTGTCGGCAACAAAATTAGGCTTCTTTGAGGCTTACATCACAAAAAACAGCGTTTTTGCTTTTTGTTGAGAAACGCGTTGCAATCAGCTTTATAGCACAAACACCATATTTTGGTTTGTTCGCCTTAAAATTGTGTTCTTAACAGCGTTATTGCACCGGGAAAAGGTTTACTTCTAATTTGCAGCGACTCACCCTGCTTTTCGCTTGATTTTACTCAAAACAACGTTTTTGCTTGTGTTTGGCTAAGTTACAACGGTTTTGCTAGCTTTTGGCTAGGCTGCGCTGTTTTCAACATCATCTTTCTGAGAACAACGTTTTCTTCTTTTTTTGTTACCAAAGTGCCCTTGTAAATTACGCTGCTTTCAGTTTGATCCCACCAAAAACATGCTTTTGTTTGTTGGTAACTAAATTGGGCTGCTTTGAGCTTTATGTTGCTCGCTCCTTGCTAAAATACGGTGTTCTCAGCTTTATAGCACCAAAAACATGTTTTGCTTTGTTTGCCGTCAAATTGGGCATTTTCCAGCATTATTGCAGCGGTGAATGGATTTCTTTTCCAATTTTTAACGAGTGACGCTGATTTTTACTTGATGGCACTCAAGAGAACGTTTTAGCCTGTTTTTGGCTAAGTTACGCTGTTTTAAGCATTATCTTTCTAAGAACAACCTTTACCACTTTTTCCTACATGAAATACGTTTTTGACGCTCTAACTTACCAAAACATCTTTTGGTTTGTTTGCAGCGAATTTGAGCTGGTTTGAGCTTTGTGTCACAAAAGAGAGCGTTTTTCCTTTTCTGTGTTTAAAATAAGCTGCTTTAAGCTTTATTGCAGCAAAAACATGTTTTGGTTCCTGTGCCGTACAATTGCGCTGTTTCTAACGATATTACATGGGGAAATGGTTTCCTGATAGTTTGTAGTGAGTCACGTAGATTTTTAGTTGATTTTATTGATTTTACTAAAAGCAACGTTTCTGCTTGTCTTCTCCTAAGTTACGCTGTTTTCTCAGTTTTCTAACTAAACTGCACTTTTGACGCTCAAAGGTAACCTAATTAAGTTGCCAACAAGCAAAAACATTTTTCCGGTAATATAGAGCGTCCAGAGTGTAGTTTGGTTACGGAAACAGAGAACAAGGCTGTCCTCAGAAAGACGATTCTGAGACAGCGTAACTCAGCCAAAAGAAAGCAAAACCGTTGTTTCAGTAAAATCAAGTGAAAATCAGGCTGACTCGCTACATACTGGAAGAAGACCTTTTTTTGGTGCAATGAGACTGAAAACAACCCAATATTACAGCAAACAAACCAAACATTTTTTTGTGCTATAAAGCTGAGTCCAAGGTGTTTTAGCAACGAGAAAGCAAAAAGGCTTTTTTTTGTGGCATAAAACTCAAAGCAGCGCGATTGTGTTGCCAACATACAAAAACGTATTTTCGCTGCTATGAGACTCGAGAAAGGGTATTCAGAAACGAAAAACAAAATCGCTGTTTTTTTGTAACAAAATGCTCGAAAAATCCGATTTCATTGCCAACACGCTAAAACATGTTTTCGATAAGATAAAGGGTGAAAAGCACAGTTTACGTAGGAAGCCAAGGAAAAGCCTCTTCTCAGAAGCATAATGCTGAAAACAACGGAACTTAGCCCAAAACAAACAAAAACCTTTCTTTTGAGCAAAATGAGATAAAAATCAGCATGACTCGCTGAAAACTGGCAGAAAACCTTTTCCCGGTGCAATAACGCTGGAAACAGCCCCATTTTACGGCAAACAAACCCAAACGTGTTTTTCCTCTAATAAAGCTAAACGCAGCGTATTTTAAACGCAGAAAAGCAAAAACGCTGGTTTTTGTGATATACGGCTCAAAGATAATCTAATTTAGTTACCAACAAGCCAAAACATTTTTCCAGTAATACAGACCATCAAAAGTGTAGTTTGGTTACGAAAACAGAGGTGAAGGTTGTTCTCAGAAAGAGGATTCTAAAACGGCGTCACTAAGCCAGACACAAGTAAAAACGTTCTTTTGAGTAAAATGAAGTAAAAAACCAGGATGACCCGCTGGAAACTGCAAGAAAAACTTTTTCACGTGCAATAACGCTGGCAACGACACAATTTTACGGCAAACAAACCAAAATATGCTTTTTATGCTATATAGCTGATTCCATCGTGTTTTAGCAACAAAAAAGCAAAAACGCTTTTTCGTAGGTGATATATAGCTCAAAGAAGCCCAATGTTGTTGTTACCAAAGTAAAACATGTTTTCGGTGCAATGAAGGTTGAAGCAGCGCATTTTGCAACCATAAAACCAAATTGCTGTTTCTTTGTGTTAAAAGGCTCGAAGCTTCTAATTTAGTTGCAAAAAAAACAAAACATGTTTTCGGTAAGAGAGAGCGTCAAAAGTGCAGTTTAGTTACAAAACAGAGAAAATGGTTGCTCTCAAAAAGATAATGCTGAAATAAGTGTACCTTAGCAGAAGACGGGCAGAAACGTTGCTTTTATTAAAATCAAGTAAAAATCTACGTGACTCACTGCAAACTAGCCGGAAACCTTTTTCCCGTGCAATATCGTTGGAAACAGCGCAATTATACGGCACACAAACCAAAACATGTTTTTCCTGCAATATAGCTGAAAGAAGCTTATTTAAACACACACGCAGAAAAACGCTCTTTTGATGTGACACAAAGCTCAAACCAGCCCCAACTCGCTGCAAACGCACCAAAACATATTTTTGATAGGTTAGAGCGTCAAAAACGTATTTCATGTAGGGAAATGTGGCAAAGGTTGTTCTAAGAAAGATAGTACTGAAGACAGTGTAACTTAGCCAAAAACAGGCTAAAACGTTCGTTTGAAGGCAATCAAATAAAGTCAAGGTCACTCGCTAAAAACTGGAAAACGAAATCCATTTACCGGTTCAATAACGCTGGAAAGAGCCCACTTTGACGCCAAACAAACGAAAACGTATTTTTGAGTAGAACGTCTTTTAGCAACAAAAATGCAAAGACGCTGTTTTTTGTGATATAAAGCTCAAAGAAGCCCAATTTCGTTGTCAACTAACCAAAACATATTTTCCGTCTGAATGAAACTTAAAACAGCGTGTTTTCTCTCAAAAAGTGAAATCGCTGCTTTTTGTGACATAAAGCTCGAAGCTTCTAATTCAGTTGCAACCAAACCAAATGATGGTTTTGGTAAGATAAAAGGTCAAAAGCGCAGTTTTGGTAGGAAAGAAAGGAAAAGCCTGTTCTCAGAAACATAATGTTGAAAACAGTGTAACCTAGCCGGAAAGAGACGAAAACGTTTCGTTGAGTAAAATCAAGTAAAAATCAGCGTGACTCGCTGCAAACTGGGAGAAAACCTTTTTCCCTTGCAATAACGCTGGCATCAGCCCACTGTTACGGCAAACAAACCAAAACATGTTTTTCCTGCAATAAAGCTAAACGCAACGTATTTTAAACACAGCGAGGAAAAAACGCTGTTTTTTGTGACATAAGGCTCAAAGCAGCCTAGTTTAGTTGGCAACAAACCAAAACATTTTTCCGGTAATATAGAGCGTCAAATGTGTAGTTTGCTCTCGAAAGAAGAGGAAAAGGTTGTTCTCAGAAGGAGGATTCTGGAACACCGTAACTTAGCCAAACACAAGTAAAAGCGTTGTTTTGAGTAAAATCAAGGAAAAATTGGGCGGACTCGCTGCAAACTGAAAGAAAACCTTTTTCCGGTGCAATACCACTGCAAAACACACAACTTTACAGCAAACAGACCAAAACATTTTTTTTTTGTGCTACAAGGCTGAGCGCAACGTCTTGTAGCCAAGAAAAAGCACAAACGCTGGTTTTTACGATATAATGCTCAAAGACGCTCAATTTCGTTGCCAACTAACCAAAAGATATTTTCGGTGCTATAAAACTCAAAGCAGCGTGTTTTCCAACGAAACACTAAATGGCTCCTTTTTCTGACATAAAGCTAGAAGCTTCCAATTTAGCTGCAACTAAACCAAAACATGTTTTCGGTAAGATAAAGCGTCAAAGGTGTAGTTTACTTAGAAAACCGAGTAAAAATCAGCGTCACTCGCAAAAAACTGGAAAAGAAATCCATTGACCGGTGCAATAACGCTAGAAAAAGCCCAATTTGACGGTAACCAAAGCAAGAATATGTTTTTGGTGCAATAAAGCTGAAAACAGCGTATTCTAGCAATTAAAAAGGGAAAACGATATTGAGGCTGTTCTCACCAAGATGATGCTGAAAACAACGTAACCTAGCCAAAAACTAACAAAACCGTTGTCACTCAGCCAATCACAAGAAAAAACGTGGTTTTGAGGAAAATCAAGAGAAAAGCAGGATGAATCGTTGGAAACTGGAAAAAAACCTTTTTCCCGTGCAATAACGACGGAAACAACACAAATTTACGGCAAACAGACCGTTGTGTGAGTGCAACGTGTTATAGCAAACAAAAAGCAAAAACGCTGCTTTTTGCGATATAAAGCTCAAATAACTCAATTTTGGTGTCAACTAACCAAAACATATTTTCGGTATTATGAAGCTTGAGGCAGCGTGTTTTCTGGCGAAAAACTAAATCGCTGCTTTTTCTGACATAAAGTTCGAAGCTTCCCATTTCGTTCCCAACAAACCAAAATGTGTTTTCCGCAAGATAAAGGGTCAAAAGCGAAGTTTAACTTGGAAAAAAAGGAAAAGCCTGCTCTCAGAAACATAATGCTGAAAACAGCTTACCTTAGCAAAAAACAAGCGAAAACGTTGTTTTGAGTAAAATCAAGTAAAATCAAAGTAACTCGCTGCAAACTGGCAGACAACCTTTTTCCGGTCCAATAACACTGGAAACAGCCCAATTTTACCGCAAACAAAGCAAAACATGTTTTTCCTGCAATAAAGCTACACGCAGCGTATTTTAAACACCGAAAGGGAGAAACGCTTTTTTTGTGTGTGACATAGGGCTCAAAGCAACTTAATTTAGTTGCCAATACACCAAAACATTCTTTCGGTAATATAGAGCGTCAAAAGTGTAGTTTGGTAACGAACAAAGAGGAAAACGTTCTGCACAGAAAGATGATGCTGATTACAGCAGAACCTAGCCAAAAACAAGCAAAAACGTTGTTTTAAGTAAAATCAAGTAAAAATCAGCGTGACTCGCTGCAGCCTTGCAAAACATCTTTTCCCGTTGCCATAACGCTGGAAACAGGGCAATTTTACAGAAAACAAGCGAACACATATATATGGTGCAATGAAGCTGAAAGCAGCGTATTTTAGCATTTAAAAAGGGAAAACGCTACTTAAAGCAGTTTTATTTAGTTGCCAACAGCACCGGGGGGAGATCATAGATCAACAGCTGGACGAGCCGCTAGCGAATGGTAGAGTTGAAGAGTCGCAGAGCCCCTGGAGCAGTCCGGTTGTTTTGGTAAGGAGACATGATGGAAGTTACCGCATGTGCATTGATTACCGCAAACTGAATTTGTGTACATAGAAAGATGCAATACCGTCAGCGAGGACCGATGATGTCGTGGAAGCGCTGGGTGGTGGCCCATGGTTCTCCTGTCTGTATTTGGCGTCTGGGTATCGGCAGATGCAAGTAAAAGAAGAGGACAGGCCCAAAACAGCATTCTCGACCCATCGTGGACAATTCCCATGGAGGGTTATGCCTTTTGGACTCACGAATGGGCCAGCTACATTTACCAGATTGATGAATCTAGCACTCAGTGAACCGACTCCGACACACTGTCTTGTGTATTTGGATGATATTATTATCTGGGCCTCTTCCCTCGAGGAACATCTGCATAGCCCACGGTTATTATTTGACAGGATAGGAACTGCTGCTCTTAAGCTGAAGCCAACTTAGAGTCGGTTTCTAAAGAGAGAAGTTTCGTTCGCAGGGCATGTTGTCTCTTCAGATGGCATCAAGACTGACCCTGACAAGGTCCAGACTGTCAGAACTTGGCCAACCCCAGTAGACATCAAAGAGCTCCAAAGCTCCATTGGTCTTGCCTATACTATAGGCGGTTTATTTCTGGATTCTCGATCGTCGCAGAACCACTCTACGAATTGTCGAGTGGCAGATGGAACAAGAAAGTGCCTTCAATGAACTGAAATATCGCTTGACCATTGCACCCGTCTTGCCATATCCCGATTTTAGTCCTGATGCAGGATTATTCGTATTTGACACAGATGCCAGCCAACCCTTGGGTATTGGCGTTTTTTTTATCTCGATTGCTACGCAATGACACTGAGCGTGTGATAGCTTACGGGAGTCGTTCTTTGAATGAGCAGGAAAAGAACTCCTGCGGGACTCGATTAGAGACAAAAAATTGCGCCTCAGGACTGATAATCACTCATTAGTCTGGCTAATGTCTTTTAAAGAGCCTCAAGGGCAAGTGACCCGTTGGCTGGGCCGCTTACAGTATGATTCTGAGATACAACGTCACCCGGGGAGGTTACACAATAATGCACACGCCTTGTCTAGAAGGCCCACAAGACAACATGGGAATTGTCCATCGTGTACTCCAACAGGATTATCCCAAGTTACGGTTGTTGCTAGAGACCTTCCGGTCGGTGAAACCCCACGTTAAGTGGAAAATTGCTGGTACCCAGAAGTGGTTGCACAGGCCCAAAGAGATGATCCAGATATCAGCGTGGTACTTTGTCGTTCGTTGAAAGAGTGAAGGAAACCAGCTGTTGAGGAACTTCACATCGATGCGCTGTGCTGCTCGTGCGGTCTGGGCCTAGTTTGAACTGTTGTTGCTACAAGCGCGGGTTTTCTATATAAAGTCAGCTGCCCACACTACTCAAGCTAAACTGGGGATGGTTGTACCGAAACAGTTAGTGGAGCAGGCCCTTGTCGAAGTTCATGATGGCGTTGCTGGCGCCCACCTTGGAGGAATGGAGAGTCTAATAAAGATGAAAGCTAGATTCCAGAGGCCTGGCACGACCAAAGAGGTGCATTGTTATTACGATCGATGTCTGATATGTGCCAAGTGTAAGCCAAGGGCGAAACCCAGAGCACCACTGTGGTCATTTACCTCTGGCAACCCCTCGCAACGCATCCATATTGACATTGTGGCTCCCTTGCCACGGTCTCGGAGAGGAAACCGCTACATCTTAACAGTTCAGTGAGTTCTTACTAACTGGGCTGAGGTGTTTGCAATGTCCAACCAGCGTGCCACAACCTCGGCAAAGGTGCTTGTAAGGAACTGGATCTGCAGATCTGGTGTGCCTGACAGCATTCATAGCTATCAAGGCCGTAATTTCGAGTCTAGAATATTCTCGGAAACGTGCCAGCTGCTGAGTATTAACAAGACGCTCAGCAGTGCGTATCACCCTCAGGGCAATGGCCAAGTAGAAAACCTGCACAAAACCTTAAGGAGCATGTTGAAAGCTAGAGTTGAAGATAATCCAGCTACATGGGATGAGCACCTTGATTTCTGCCTGATGGCCTATCGCAGTAGGGTTCATTCCTCCACGGGGCACAACCCGTTCGAGCTCATGTTCGGTAGAGAGATGAGGACACCTTTGGATGTAATGGTTGGCGGTGCCGAAGACAATGAGTGTTCCTACACTGATTTCGATGCTGTAGACCTGCACAAGTTGCACAATACTTAACTGCTTGAGGTAGCTCAAATGGTCAAACTAGTTACACGTTTTCAACTGCACCATGAAGCTCAATTGGTTGCAATAGTTCGAATTGCCTAACTGGCTTAATCTATTCGACTGGCCAAAAACATCAAACCAGCGAAGACCGTTAACCTGACAGCAAAAAATGCAAAATCTTTCCCGATTCTTTGAAGGAGTTCAACTTGTCAAATTTTCTCAAGTGGTCTAACTGCAGAGGATGCGTAAAGCTTTATAGGTTCAATCTAGAAATCTCCACAATGTAGCTAAATTTGTCGAAGTGGTTGAAATGGTCCAAGTAGCTGATATTTGTTCAACTGGTTTGGTGGTCAAACTAGTGAACAAAGTTGCGGAATCTATCGTAATTCGTTGAAGTCGTTCAAATTGTGAAAGTAACTCACAATTCTTGAAACTGCAGAGAAACTGTACAATCTAGCTGAATTGTTTCAAGTGGTTAAAATTGTCAAAGTAGCCTCATCGATTCAACTGACTGAAAGGTCAAACCAGCAAAGACAGTCAAACTGCACAAATTGCTCCTTCTATATGAATTGGTTGAAGAAGTTCAAATGGTCAAACTGACTACTGCGGGCTAATCACACATAATCATTGAAAAGTCAAACTAGTGTGGACAATCATACTCCAAAAATAGCCCAATCTATCTTAATTGGTTCACGTCCTTGAAATGGTCAAACTAGTTTAACTTGCTCAACTGCATGAACCGCAAGATTTAATTGAATTTTTTCATGACAAATCAGCTTAATTGCTTCGACTATTGAAATAGTCAAAGTCGAAAACGGTTAAACTGCACAAATTGCAGTCTCTATCCCGACTAGCTGAAGTAGGTGAAATGCTCGAACTAGCTTAAATGCTTCAACTGCACAATATGCACACTCAGCTTAACAGTTTGAACAGAGTGTACTAGTCGGTAAAGCGAGAAACATTTAAACACAGTTAAGCGTAGAGCAAGCTGCAAATTATGACACTGCTAAGGATATTATTTTAAAGGGTTCTGAAATAGTTGCCGAGGTTCAGAGACCGTGAGAAAGTCAATAGTCAGACTTATGTAGGATTTGCTAGAAGTAAGGAACAGTTATTTGATCGTCGGTGCCATTCGCAGAGGGTAGATGAGAGTCATGATAGGTTAATGACAGCTAGTTTTAATAGAGGAGTCTAAGAGGTGCATTCACGGTGATGTCCGAGCGTTCGTCGATGAGCAAAAAGCACAAACCTTAGAGAAAGGTGCACGACTAGCAGATGAGCTTTGGTTGAGGCACAAAGTGAACTTCATGGAAAAACCCCATCAGCTTCACACTTCACCCGCTAGAGTTCTGCCTCCTTCGGTACCACGATGGTTTGCAAAACCAGAGAAGTCGGCAGAATGACGGAGGACATCCAAAGCAGAATCCTGCTAACAATTATGGGAATCGTTTCAGCTCCTCATGGTCAAGACAGAGCAAGTTTGATCGAGGTAAGCCCATCAAGCCGCCGACATGTTACTTTTCCAGAAAAGCTGGTCAGCTGATTTCTAGCTGCCCGGAAAAGTGGAGAGTGGCGTCTAAGCGTGATGGTTTTCTCGCTAAGACATTAACTTTAACTGCTGTTGGTGAAGATACACCTCCCTTCCCAAGTTCTAAGAGAGTAGACTCGAGCAAGTGCTTTGAGTGAAGTCAGTGGCCCCTGCAAATCTGTCATGGACCTTTTTCAGCCCTTCGTCCACCATGGTTCGGTGTCATTGTCAACTGATACGTCCAACTCCATACCAATCAAGATCTTGACAGACACTGGAGCCTCGCAGTCTCTATTGCTGAGTGACACGTTGGTGTTTTCTGAGAAGTCGTCCACTTGTGCGAGTGTTCTAATAAGAGGAATCAGTTCCAAGCACACCCCGGTGCCACCGTATACACAGTATACACCAGTATACACCAGTATACACCAGTAGTTGTCAATGCTATTGTCACCGACAAGCGTGGTTAGGAAAAGTCTCCAGAGCCAGTAGAGAGGAGAATTCTCCGTCTGTACCCATAATGTGTCGTGACGCAAGCCATAAGTAAGAAGTTAGAAACCAGAGACAAAAGAGGTAACATTAGCTGACACCGCCATCAGCCAGGTCCTTACGGGTGAGCAACCGAATCCCTCTTTCTCTCAGCCAGTATAAGTACTTTCTGAGAAAAGTTCAATGGAACAGGTCGAAAAGATGTCAACTTCTCAACTCATTGCAGAACAACACGAAGACCCGGAGGTCTCACCTATATTTTCAAGAAGTGTTAGTGAAAGCGAAGTATCTCAAAACCCCACCTGTTACTTTACGAAGAATGGAGTGCTAATGAAAACGTGGAGACCACCCCATGTTCCCACAGAAGAGGAGTGGGCTGTCCAGTACCAGATGATTGTCCCAAAGACCTACAGACCGGACGTTTTAAGCACAGCGGATGAGACCCCCTTGCCTGGCCACCTGGGTGTCAATGTCTTAGACCATTTGTACTGGCTCAGTCTAAGAAAAGCTGTGGCGCAATACTGCAAGTCGTTTCACACTTGTTAGATGGCTTTGAGACCGAATCAGATCGTTCCAAAAGTACCGTTACAGCAACTACCAGCCCTTCAAGAGCCATCCAGCAGAAGAATCGTTGTTGATTGTTTAGAGCCACTACCTAAAAAGAGGTCTGGACACCAGTATTTGATGACCATCGCGTGTGCATCCAGTAGATTTCCTGAAGCCGTGCCCTTGAGAAATATCAGTGCAAAGGTCATAGGCAGAGCTTTAACCAATCTCTTTACACCGGTAGGTCTCCCAAGTTCTATCCAGTCTGACGAAGGTTCCAATGTTGTGTGGCATATTTCAACACGTCATGCACGAGCTTGAAGTAACACAGTATATGTCAGCCGCATGTCACCCTCAAAGTCAAAGAGCTCTCGAAAGATGGCACCAAACACTGAAGAACATGATGAGGATCTACTGTTTCGAAACAGAGGAAGATGGGGACGAGGGTAGCCATCTACGACTGTCTGCTGCAGCTGAGTCAGTACAGGAGTCTCTAGGATTCAGTCCATTCGAGCTTGTATTTGAGCACACTGTGAGAGGACCTATTAAACTGCTTAAAAAGAAGTTATTATCTAGCAGCACTGAGTCTACGAATCTCTTGCAGTATGATTCAGATTTTTGCAGTAAGCGTTTTAGAACTTGTGAGTTAACTAAAGCTAATCTTAGTCCTTTCGAGATGCCTTTGAAAGAGAATTATGATGTAGATGCTGTAGAACGTGACTTCAAGTCAGGAGAAAAGGCTCTTGCATTGTTGCCAGTGCCTAGAAACAAACTTAATTGTAGACTTTTTGGTCCTTATGTCACCGAGAAGAAGCTAAATGACCTCAAGAGCTGATGTCAACATGCATCAGACAAACAGCAGCGAGCCGCCCAAGTTTGTTTCTCTCCTACTCTCATATTTTGTAGCCCAATATGTCCTGATACCTGTAGTGTGTTTTTTTTGTGTGTGAAAATATATATTAATTGTGAGAAATGAGTTTTTTCGTTCGACCGCTCAAATATGCAAATTTTTACCCTGAACATTACCCGAATTGTGTGACCTCATGTAACGAGTTTGCTGGACCTCCGGTATTTCTGTCGGCATAATCCTTCGTTGTATCATTTTAAATTAATCCCCGGTCATTATTGAAGCTGGCAAAGAATTATTTCTTCTTTGGTGAATAATTTTGTCCGACATACTTTTTCTATGTCGAAAAGTGGCATCAAAACAGAGACAGTTTTAACAATGACCGACACGACAGAACCTACTGAGCTTCTAGCTTTTGAAAGACGTCTTATAGCTGATGGTTTTGCTTTTTCTTTTGGACAGCACAAGTCTGTTAAAAGGGCTCTAGCTTTTGGGTTCTCGGCTTATTGTTCAAGAAATACAGTATATTCGTCTCTTCACCGCGGTGCCCATATATGATTTTCATACATCCACAATCATTATTCCATCTTAATTGGTTGACGTATTTTAATTGGTCAGACTAGCTTAAATGGTTCAACTGGACAATATCCACAACTACTTAATAGGTTGAATTGCGCAAACTGTACAATCTAGCTTTAATGGATCAACTGGTTAAATAATCAAACTTGGGAACACCTCATGAGGACTGATGATGTCATACACTCAATGCAGTATTCTGTCAAGTCTAAAATTAATGAATAAAAATATCTCTGCCAATTTGAAGCAGAGACCAATGAAACTCGGTACATGTAGGCTAATACTCCTATCAAAATTCTGTTTGCAAAGTAACTCACTCTTTCCCAGTCTCTGCCAACCAGATTTCAATAGTTTAGTAGTTTTCAGCAGGAAAAGCATTAAATAAGGCCACAAAATATCCTCTTTCTGTTAGTGGTTTTTATTGGGTTCAATACTTGTAAAGTAAAATTTGGTATTTAGTACATATTCACTATTATTATTGTACAAGCAATCGTGCATGTTGGTTTGCTCTTCGCATGGAGTTCTATGTGCTTAGTAGATGTCATGATGAATACTCTTGATGACTGTGATCTACTAGAAAAAATTGTCAATATGACTAAGGTACACGAACATAATGATGTTACAGTGTCAATAAAGTACAAGAATTTAGGGCTATTCCTCTTTTTTTTCCTATCAACATCTTATCATCTCAAACTGTGGCATTTAGTACCTCAAACCCTCTTGTATTTAGTACCCTGTATATCCAAAGGATTGAAAGTTTTATACCTGAAAGTTTGGGAGAACTCGAAAAAGCTGTAGAAAACTTGTCTGTGGGCTCATACTCCTACTGTATTTCTCTTTTTTCTCAGAACTTGCATTATGTATTATAAAGCTCAATTAAGTATTCTGATTAAAGCGTTGTGTTGTTTAATTCTTTAGATAGACTGTTCTGCAGTTGATTGTACCCCAAAGGATTTGTGTTCTAAAAAAAACAGGACGCAGGACAGTTTAGAAAGAGAAAACAAAAATTGCTAATTGTACTCATCTGAGTACAAGTCCAAGTCCAAGTGCAAGTGTACCTGAAGACACAAGTTCAACAACAAGAGCTCCCAAAACCAGAATTACGTTGGGACTGATGCAACTCAACAAGAGTAAGAACAAGTTTGTCTCAGTAAGGTATGCTAGGGGAGGTGGCATCTTCATGGGCACAAGTTCCCCAGAGATTAGTTTCATACATTTTGGTGCTTGTACTAGTCATGATGTAATTGCCACTCATGACAAAGATTGTGAAAACTTATCGCTGCTGGCCATTGATCCAGTTACTGAAACTTTGCCTCAGTAACTTATGCAACTTGATGAAGAAAGGTATCTGTATTATACTGCATATTATAATAGCCAGTGAGGCTGATATGAACATGCTTTTACCAAAGGAAATTTGAAAGATTTCAGTAAAGAGACCTCAAGTTTTGGATCCTTGTTAATGGTATGTTATTTCCTAATTGTAGATCCACGCTGCAGCAGCAACCTAGAAGCCAGCCAAAAGGTAACTATACATTATTGGTCATACAAAATGTCCAAATTGGGCCTGTAGACAGGTTCCATGGTCAAAATAGCCTGAAAATAGCCTCCCGCTTGAAAGATGATATGATGTCACTGTTTAAGAACAGAGATTAGTTGGATTGCGTTTCTTCTTTCAGAATTATCAATGAAAGAGAAAAGCTTGAAGAGGGTGTAGGTTTGGGTGTAGCAAGAATTGTCGTTGTTACGTTCTGGCAACAATTGTTTGCAGCTACTATAGTCAGTGACAAAGAAAAGTTACCATGTATTCACCACGACTTTCAAAAAAGCGAATGGACGGCAATAGGAAGAGTGTAAGAACTCAAACAGTACCCAGAGTTCAGCAGCCTCAGTGGCCTGGACGACTTTTCTTCTGCCAGGATGCCATCAGCAAAGAAGACTGTTACAAAGCCGCAGAGTCAACCAGAAAATGAAGCCAAGACTCAGTGCTTAGACTACCTCAAAAAGTTTATTACATCTCTGGATGCTCCTGCTCTGGGCACTTTCCTGAAATTCACTATGGAAAGCGATATAAAGCCTGAACACCAGGAAGTTTCATTTACCTCAATGGATGGCGAGTTGCGGCGACCAGTTGCCTGCACCTGTGGCCCGTTGTTAGAGTTACCAAGAACTTACCGTAACTACACCGAACTAGCTTAAGAGTTCACAAGCCTGCTTAGGGAAAAAGGAGCACGGGCATGTCTGATTACTAGCATCAGACTATCACTAGAAGATGTGTCTGGGCTTGTTATTTCTGTGTTCTTACAGTGATCTGTGAACATTTAATACATGTTAGTCAGAGAAGCAAAGTTTTGCTGTAGTTCATGCTAGAGCTGAACATGAGAAATTCTTCCTGTTTGGTTTTGAATTATTGATTGCAACTAGTCAAAGAGTGGAAGCATAAGTGGAAAAGGTATGCAGTTGGAAAGGCTACCTGTTTTTTTAATTGGTTTGTTAGAATTTTGTGCCTGTAGTTCAAATATCACGGTAATTTCAGTTATTCCTTTTTCTGCAACAATCTGTTGTTGAGTTTCTGTTAACTTTTAATTCCTAGATGAAAGGACCGTCTCCACAGTTATTATATTTTGTAGGTAGAAAAAGAAGTAAAGAGAGATTGAGGATGTATGTTCAACATTGTGTGCGAATTGTGTACATCTATCTTGCGCACTGACTCGTTGAAAATCGAGTTTTTCTCAAACAATTAGGTTATGAGCTTGAGATTTCGTTTGTTTGATAGTTGAAGAGGGTGCAGCCCGACTCAACTATTACGCATAGAAATTGAGAGCAAATAATCGAATTGTTTTAGGCTAAATCTTACTAGTTGAGAAAACTTTGTCTAAATCCTCTTCATAGACACTTTGAAAACAAAAAGAAGCAGTCGTCATTTTGTTTGTGCTATCCACAACAGAATAGGTAGTGAGTAGCTTAGCCAATCAGAGAACAGCATTTATGGCATTCATGATAGAAGGCTTGTAGATTTATACTTTAACTCAATAGAAACATAATATATCCGTTCCATATCTTAAATAACCATTTCCTTTAGCAATTCTGGTACTTGAGGAAAAGGGCAGCTTTGTCAGTTCCTATTTTCTCTTCTATAAACAACACAATAAAGGTAAATTAACATGCCTCTCAAATGACTAGGTAAAGTCATAACACTGAAAGTAGCTTCTTCAAAAGGTGTGCAAAATTATCACTATCAACTCATGCTGGTCAATGCTGAAAGGGAATTTTCATGAAAGAAAAACGAAACCTTCATGATGCCTTACCCAAATTCTTGAATTAGACTAGCTAAAAAAGCATCCAACTCAGTAGCAATAGATTTAGCTCTTCATCTTTCATTGAGGTCCATATATTTCACAGAACATTACATGCTTGTTGATAGGTATTTTATCTTTTTATGTTTATATTTCTCACTGGTTCCATTTCCCCAATAAAAGGTAACTCTGACAAAAAGTGACACTGTAACAGACAAGGTTACAGTTTGGATAGAACCCATTCTTAAGTTCTGTCGAATGTAATTGACAGAGTTTTCTTTTGGAAGGAACACATTCTGTGACTTGTGCATCCAAACAAATGAGGAGATGCCTTTTACAAGCTATCAATGTGGTGAAGTAGTTCCAGATACAAAGACACAGCCTCGTCTGTGTTTCTTGGCGATTCTAAGTCAATATCTTCTATAACGAGTTCAGCTAAATGTACAAACAAAGAAGAGCAGCCAAGAGGATGGTGTCAGGTGCCTCGTAGATTTCCTGCAACACCCAAATCACTTTCATTGGTGGCAATTTTGTAATGTGTGGTGTTCGATTCTCTTG
>NC_142676.1:13580130-13585130 GCF_964200805.1 Pocillopora damicornis
TAACGGTCTTCGCTAGTTTGATGTTTTTGGCCAGTCGAATAGATTAAGCCAGTTAGACAATTTGAACTATTGAAACCAATTCAGCTTCATGGTGCAGTTGAAAACGTGTGACTAGTTTGACCATTTGAGCTTCCTCAAGCAGTTAAGTATTGTGCAACTTGTGCAGTTCTACAGCATCGAAATCAGTGTACGAACACTCATTGTTTTCGGCACCGCCAACCATTACATCCAAAGGTCTCCTCATCTCTCTACCGAACATGAGCTCGAACGGGTTGTGCCCCGTGGAGGAATGAACACTACTGCGATAGGCCATCAGGCAGAAATCAAGGTGCTCATCCCGTGTAGCTGGATTATCTTCAACTCAAGCTTTCAACATGCTCCTTAAAGTTTTGTGCAGATTTTCTACTTGGCCGTTGCCCTCAGGGTGATACGCGCTGCTGAGCGTCTTGTTAATACTCAGCAGCTGGCACGTTTCCGAGAATGTTGTAGACTCGAAATTACGGCCTTGATAGCTATGAATGCTGTCAGGCACACCAGATCTGCAGATCGAGTTCCTTACAAGCACCTTTGCCGAGGTTGTGGCACGCTGGTTGGACATTGGAAACACCTCAGCCCTGTTAGTAAGACTGCACTGAACTGTTAAAATGTAGGGGTTTCCTCTCGGAGACTGTGGCAAGGGAGCCACAATGTCAATATGGATGCGTTGCGTGGGGTTGCCAGAGGTAAATGACCACAGTGGTGCTCTGGGTTTCGCCCTTGGCTTACACTTGGCACATGTCAGACATCTATCGTAGTAACAATGCACCTCTTTGGTCGTGCCAGGCCTCCGGAATCTAGCTTTCATCTTCATTAGACTCTCCATTCCTCCAAGGTGGACGCCAGCAACGCCATCATGAACTTTGACAAGGGCCTGCTCCACTAACTGTTTCGGTACAACTATCCGCAGTTTAGCTTGAGTAGTGTGGGCAGCTGACTTTATATAGAGAACCCGCTGTTGTAGCAACAACAGTTCAAAGCTTAAACCAAGCTCTTTATACCGGTAGGTCTCCCAAGTTCTATCCAGTCTGACCAAGGTTCCAATGTTGTGTGGCATATTTCAACACGTCATGCACGAGCTTGGAGTCACACAGTATACGTCAACCGCATGTCACCCTCAAAGTCAAAGAGCTCTCGAAAGATGGCACCAAACACTGAAGAACATGATGAGGATCTACTGTTTCGAAACAGAGGAAGATGGGGAGAATTATTTCTTCTTTGGTGAATAATTTTGTCCGACATACTTTTTCTATGTCGAAAAGTGGCATCAAAACAGAGACAGTTTTAACAATGACCGACACGACAGAACCTACTGAGCTTCTAGCTTTTGAAAGACGCCTTATAGCTGATGGTTTTGCTTTTTCTTTTGGACAACACAAGTCTGTTAAAAGGGCTCTAGCTTTTGGGGTCTCGGCTTATTGGTCAAGAAATACAGTATATTCGTCTCTTCACCGCGGTGCCCATATATGATTTTCATACATCCACAATCATTATTCCATCTTAATTGGTTGACGTATTTTCATTGGTCAGACTAGCTTAAATTGTTCAACTGGACAATATCCACAACTACTTAATAGGTTGAATTACACAAACTGTACAATCTAGCTTTAATGGATCAACTGGTTAAATAATCAAACTTGGGAACACCTCATGAGGACTGATGATGTCATACACTCAACGCAGTATTCTGTCAAGTCTAAAATTAATGAATAAAAATATCTCTGCCAATTTGAAGCAGAGACCAATGAAACTTGGTACATGTAGGCTAATACTTCTACAGGCAACACACCTAAGCCTATCAAAATTCTGTTTGCAAAGTAACTCACTCTTTCCCAGTCTCTGCCAACCAGATTTCAATAGTTTAGTAGTTTTCAGTAGGAAAAGCATTAAATAAGGCCACAAAATATCCTCTTTCTGTTAGTGGTTTTTATTGGGTTCAATACTTGTAAAGTAAACTTTGGTATTTAGTACATAATCACTATTATTATTGTACAAGCAGTCGTGCATGCTGTTTTGCTCTTCGCATGGAGTTCTATGTGCTTAGTAGAAGACATGATGAATACTCTTGATTACTGTGATCTACTAGAAAAAGTTGTCAATATGACTAATATACACGAACATAATGATGTTACAGTGTCAATAAAGTACAAGAATTCAGGGCTATTCCTCTTTTTTTTCCTATCAACATCTTATCATCTCAAACTGTGGCATTTAGTACCTCAAACCCTCTTGTATTGAGTACCCTGTATATCCAAGGGATTGAAAGTTTTATACATGAAAGTTTGGGAGAACTCGAAAAAGCTATGGAAAACTTGTCTGTGGGCTCATACTCCTACTGTATTTCTCTTTTTTTTTAGAACTTGCATTATGTATTATAAAGCTCAATTAAGTTTTCTGATTAAAGCGTTGTGTTGTTTAATTCTTTAGATAGACTGTTCTGCAGTTGAATGTACCCCAAAGGATTTGTGTTCTAAAAAAAACAGGACGCAGGACAGTTTAGAAAGAGAAAACAAAAATTGCAAATTGGTTGGAGAAATAATGAAAGAGAAACAAGCAAAATAGAAAATCAACTCATCTGAGTACAAGTCCAAGTCCAAGTGCAAGTGTACCTGAAGAGACAAGTTCAACAACAAGGGCTCCCAAAACCAGAATTACGTTGGGACTGATGCAACTCAACAAGAGTAAGAACAAGTTTGTCTCAGTAAGGTATGCTAGGGGAGGTGGCAGCCACACTTAGGATGTGCCACTCACTGCCACAAAACAAGAGTTGATTGAGATGGGTAAAGATGTCTTTTTGCAGAAGGTGTTGCACCCATAGTAAAAACTTCTGATTTTACTTTTGATCTGGCTAATTTTACAGGAGAAGCTATAAATAAAATTTGAGACAGTGATAGGCATGAACAGCCCTTCACCATTCAAGAATGTTTCGAAACTTACAAGTTGACAAGAGTTAGCTATATCTTACATGCCAGTCCTGTGAAGATTCTGATGATAAAGAGGTCATGGCCAATGTCTTTGGGCCTTAAACGAGCAACAGTCAGTCATCCAGAACTCCTCAAAACAAATGCAAGGCCTGGCGTCATCACTTACACACTCAAGTTGAAAATGAAAGAAAATTGTGGCAAAACCTAAAAAAGGAACAGTATGAAGAGTTCTGAAAAAGCCTTGAACCGGATAGAAAAAAGCAAGCAGCTTTAGTTGGAGAAATTGAAAAACTCTCCAAATTGGAGAAATTGTGGCCCATAAAGACTTCAAAAGTTCCTGCTGAACCAGAAAGTGGTTCTACCCGTGTGCTAATGGTTGCACAACATCCTTTCCAGGGAAGAGAAACGCAGTCTTTTTTCAGCAGCGAAAAAAATGATGGCTGTCTATGATTGATTAGGCTCCTTAGATCTACACCGTGAACATTCCAGTTTACAATTCCACCCTGAAACTACTATATCACCCTTGGATATGAAGATGTGGTCACGTACATGAGGGCCTTGCATGAATCACTCTTCATGGGCACAAGTTCCCCAGAGATCAGTTTCATACATTTTGGTGCCTGTACTAGTCATGATGTAATTGCCACTCATGACAAAGATTGTGAAAACTTATCGCTGCTGGCCATTGATCCAGTTACTGAAACTTTGCCTCAGCAACTTATGGAACTGGATGAAGAAAGGTATCTGTATTATACTGCATATTATAATAGCCAGTGAGGCTGATATGAACATGCTTTTACCAAAGGAAATTTGAAAGATTTCAGTAAAGAGACCTCAAGTTTTGGATCCTTGTTAATGGTAAGTTATTTCCTAATTGTAGATCCACGCTGCAGCAGCAACCTAGAAGCCAGCCAAAAGGTAACTATACATTATTGGTCATACAAAATGTCCAAATTGGGCCTGCAGACAGGTTCCATGGTCAAAATAGCCTGAAAATAGCCTCCCGCCTGAAAGATGATATGATGTCACTGTTTAAGAACAGAGATTAGTTGGATTGCGTTTCTTCTTTCAGAATTATCAATGAAAGAGAAAAGCTTGAAGAGGGTGTAGGTTTGGGTGTAGCAAGAATTGTCGTTGTTATGCTCTAGCAACAATTGTTTGCAGCTACCATGGTCAGTGACAAAGAAAAGTTACCATGTATTCACCACGACTTTCAAAAAAGCGAATGGACGGCAATAGGTAGAGTGTTAGAACTCAAACAGTAGCGAGAGTTCAGCAGCCTCACTGGCCTGGACGACTTTTCTTCTGCCAGGATGCCATCAGCAAAGAAGACTACTAGAATGCCGCAGAGTCAACCAGAAAATGAAGCCAAGACTCAGTGCTTAGACTACCTCAAAAAGTTTATTACATCTCTGGATGCTCCTGCTCTGGGCACTTTCCTGAAATTCACTATGGAAAGCGATATAAAGCCTGAACACCAGGAAGTTTCATTTACCTCAATGGATGGCGAGTTGCGGCGACCAGTTGCCTGCACCTGTGGCCCGTTGTTAGAGTTACCAAGAACTTACCGTAACTACACCGAACTAGCTTAAGAGTTCACAAGCCTGCTTAGGGAAAAAGGAGCACGGGCATGTTTGATTACTAGCATCCGACTATCACTAGAAGATGTGTCTGGGCTTGTTATTTCTGTGTTCTTACAGTGATCTGTGAACATTTAATACATGTTAGTCAGAGAAGCAAAGTTTTGCTGTAGTTCATGCTAGAGCTGAACATGAGAAATTCTTCCTGTTTGGTTTTGAATTATTGATTGCAACTAGTCAAAGAGTGGAAGCATAAGTGGAAAAGGTATGCAGTTGAAAAGGCTACTGTTTTTTAATTGGTTTGTTAGAATTTTGTGCCTGTAGTTCAAGTATCACGGTAATTTCAGTTATTCCTTTTTCTGCAACAATCTGTTGTTGAGTTTCTGTTAACTTTTAATTCCTAGATGAAAGGACCGTCTCCACAGTTATTATATTTTGTAGGTAGAAAAAGAAGTAAAGA
>NC_142676.1:13590130-13605130 GCF_964200805.1 Pocillopora damicornis
GTGCAGTTGAAGCATTTAAGCTAGTTCGAGCATTTCACCTACTTCAGCTAGTCGGGATAGAGACTGCAGTTTGTGCAGTTTAACCGTTTCCGCTACTTTGACTATTTCAATAGTCGAAACAATTAAGCTGATTTGTCATGAAAAAATTCAGTTAAATCTTACGGTTCATACCGTTGAGCAAGTTAAACTAGTTTGATCATTTCAAGGACGTGAACCAATTACGATAGATTGGGCTATTTTTGGAGTATGATTGTCCACACTAGTTTGACTTTTCAATGATTATGTGTGATTAGCCCGCCTTAGTCACTTTGACCATTTGAACTTCTTCAACCAATTCATATAAAATGAGCAATTTGTGCAGTTTGACTGTCTTTGCTGGTTTGACCTTTTAATCAGTGGAATCGAGGAGGCTACTTTGACAATTTTAACCACTCGAAACAATTCAGCTAGATTGTACAGTTTCTCTGCAGTTTCAAGAATTGTGAGTTACTTTCACAATTTGAACGACGTCAACGAATTACGATAGATTCCGCAACTTTGTTCACTAGTTTGACCACCAAACCAGGTGAACAAATATCAGCTACTTGGACCATTTCAACCACTTCGACAAATTTAGCTACATTGTGGAGATTTCTAGTTTGAACCTATAAAGCTTTACGCATCCTCTGCAGTTAGACCACTTGAGCAAATTTGACAAGTTGAACTCCTTCAAAGAATCGGGAAAGATTTTGCATTTCTTGCTGTCAGGTTAACGGTCTTCGCTGGTTTGATGTTTTTGGCCAGTCAAATAGTTTAAGCCAGTTAGACAATTTGAACTATTGGAACCAATTCAGCTTCATGGTGCGGTTGAAAACGTGTAACTAGTTTGACCATTTTAGCTACCTCAAGCAGTTAAGTATTGCGCAACTTGTGCAGTTCTACAGCATCGAAATCAGTGTAGGAACACTCATTGTCTTCGGCACCGCCAACCATTACATCCAAAGGTGTCCTCATCTCTCTACCGAACATGAGCTCGAACGGGTTGTGCCCCGTGGAGGAACGAACACTACTGCGATAGGCCATCAGGCAGAAATCAAGGTGCTAATCCTGTGTAGCTGGATTATCTTCAACTCTAGCTTTCAACATGGTCCTTACGTTTTTGTGCAGATTTTCTACTTGGCCATTGCACTCAGGGTGATACACACTGCTGAGCGTCTTGTTAATACTCAGCAGCTGGCACGTTTCCGAGAATGTTCTAGACTCGAAATTACGGCCTTGATAGCTATGAATGCTGTCAGGCACACCTGATCTGCAGATCCAGTTCCTTACAAGCACCTTTGCCGAGGTTGTGGCACGCTGGTTGGACATTGCAAACACCTCAGCCCTGTTAGTAAGACTGCACTGAACTGTTAAGATGTAGCGGTTTCGTCTCCGAGACCGTGGCAAGGGAGCCACAATGTCAATATGGACGCGTTGCGTGGGGTTGCCAGAGGTAAATGACCACAGTGGTGCTCTGCGTTTCGCCCTTGGCTTACACTTGGCACATGTCAGACATCCATCGTAGTAACAATGCACCTCTTTGGTCGTGCCAGGCATCCGGAATCTAGCTTTCATCTTCATTAGACTCTCCATTCCTCCAAGGTGGGCGCCAGCAACGCCACCATGAACTTCGACAAGGGCCTGCTCCACTAACTGTTGCAACCATCCCCAGTTTAGCTTGAGTAGTGTGGGCAGCTGACTTTATATAGAGAACCCGCTGTTGTAGCAACAACAGTTCAAACTGGGCCCAGACAGCACGAGCAGCACAGTGCATCGACGTGAAGTTCCTCAATAGCTGGTTTCCTTCACTCTTTGAACAAACGACAAAGTACCACGCTGATATCTGGATCATCTCTTTGGGCCTGTGCAACCACTTCTGGGTACCAACAATTTCTCACTTCACGTGGGGTTTCACCGACCGGAAGGTCTCTAGCAACAACCGTAACTTGGGATAATCCTGTTGGAGTACACGATGGACAATTCCCATGTTGTGGTGTGGGCCTTCTAGACAAGGCGTCTGCATTATTGTGTAACCTCCCCGGGTGACGTTGTATCTCAGAATCATACTGTAAGCGGCCCAGCCAACGGGCCACTTGCCCTTTAGGCTCTTTAAAAGACATTAGGCAGACTAATGAGTGATTATCAGTCCTCAGGCGCAATTTTTTGTCCCACCAAGTAATAGCGAAAATGGTCCACATTGTTTACCAGAGCTAGCATCTGTAATCGAGTCCCGCAAGAGTTCTTTTCCTGGTCATTGAAAGAACGACTCTCGTAAGCTATCACACGCTCAGTGTCATTGCATTGCAATCGAGATAAAAAAACGCCAATGCCCAAGGGTTGGCTGGCATCTGTGTCAAGTACGAATAATCCTGCATCAGGACTAAAATCGGGATATGCCAAGAAGGGTGCAATGGTCAAGCGATGTTTCAGTTCATTGAAGGCACTTTCTTGTTCCATCTGCAACTGGAAAGAAACACCCTTCCTCGACAATTCGTAGAGTGGTTCTGTGACGATCGAGGATCCAGAAAGAAACCGCCCATAGTAATGGCAAGACCAATGAAGCTTTGGAGCTCTTTGATGTCTACTGGGGTTGGCCAAGTTCTGACAGTCTGGACCTTGTCAAGGTCAGTCTTGATGCCACCTGAAGAGACAACATGCCCTGCGAACGAAACTTCTCTTTAGAAACCGACACTAAGTTGGCTTCAGCTTAAGAGCAGCAGTTCGTATCCTGTCAAATAATAACAGTAGGCTATGCAGATGTTCCTCGAGGGAAGGGGCCCAGATAATAATATTATCCAAATACGCAAGACAGTGTGTCGGAGTCGGTTCACTGAGTGCTAGATTCATCAATCTCGTAAATCTAGCTGGCCCATTCGTGAGTCCAAAAGGCATAACCCTCCATGGGAATTGTCCACGATGGGTCGAGAATGCTGTTTTGGGCCTGTCCTCTTCTTTTACTTGCATCCGCCGATACCCAGACGCCAAATACAGACAGGAGAACCATGGGCCACCACCCAGCGCTTCCACGACATCATCGGTCCTCGCTAACGGTATTGCATCTTTCTATGTACACAAATTCAGTTTGCGGTAATCAATGCACATACGGTAACTTCCATCATGTCTCCTTACCAAAACAACCGGACTGCTCCAGGGGCTCTGCGACTCTTCAACTCTACCATTCGCTAGCGGCTCGTCCAGCTGTTGATCTATGATCTCCCCCTGGTGCTGTTGGCAACTAAATAAAACTGCTTTAAGTAGCGTTTTCCCTTTTTAAATGCTAAAATACGCTGCTTTCAGCTTCATTGCACCATAAACATGTGTTCGCTTGTTTTCTGTAAAATTGCCCTGTTTCCAGCGTTATTGCAACGGAAAAGATGTTTTGCAAGGCTGCAGCGAGTCACGCTGATTTTTACTTGATTTTACTTAAAACAACGTTTTTGCTTGTTTTTGGCTAGGTTCTGCTGTAATCAGCATCATCTTTCTGTGCAGAACGTTTTCCTCTTTGTTCGTTACCAAACTACAGTTTTGACACTCTATATTACCGAAAGAATGTTTTGGTTTGTTGCCAACTAAATTAAGTTGCTTTGAGCCCTATGTCACACACAAAAAAAGCGTTTGTACCTTTCTGTGTTTAAAATACGCTGCGTGTAGCTGTATTGCAGGAAAAACATGTTTTGCTTTGTTTGCAGTCAAATTGGGCTGTTTCCAGTGTAATTGCACCGGAAAAAGGTTGTCTGCCAGTTTGCAGCGAGTTACTTAGATTTTACTTGATTTTACTCAAAACTACGCTTTTGTTTGTTTTTTGCTAAGGTAAGCTGTTTTCAGCATTATGTTTCTGAGAGCAGGCTTTTCCTTTTTTTTCCAAGTTAAACTTCGCTTTTGACCCTTTATCATACGGAAAACACATTTTGGTTTGTTGGCACCCAAATTGGAAGCTTCGAACTTTATGTCAGAAAAAGCAGCCATTTAGTTTTTCGCCAGAAAACACGCTGCATCAAGCTTCATAATACCGAAAATATGTTTTGGTTAGTTGGCACCAAAATTGAGTTCTTTGAGCTTTATATCGCAAAAAGCAGCGTTTTTGCTTTTTGTTTGCTATAACACGTTGCACTCACACAACGGTCTGTTTGCCGTAAAGTTGTGTTGTTTCCATCGTTATTGCACGGAAAAAAGGTTTTCTTCCAGTTTGCAGCGAGTGTCCCTGCTTTTCTCTTGATTTTACTCAAAACCACGTTTTTTCTTGTGATTGGCTGAGTGACAACGGTTTTGCTAGTTTTTGGCTAGGTTACGTTGTTTTCAGCATCATCTTCGTGAGAACAGCCTCAATAGCGTTTTCCCTTTTTAATTGCCAGAGTACGCTGTTTTCAGCTTTATTGCACCAAAAGCATGTTCTTGCTTTGGTTACCGTCAAATTGGGCTTTTTCTAGCGTTATTGCACCGCTCACTGGATTTCTTTTCCAGTTTTTTTCGAGTGACGCTGATTTTTACTTGACGGCACTCAGAACAACCTTTTGGCCTGTTTTAGTTAAGTTACCCAGGTTTCAGCATTATGTTTCTGAAAGCAACTATTTTCTCGGTTTTGTAAGTAAACTACACTTTTGGCGCTTTATCTTACCGAAAACATGTTTTGGTTTAGTTGCAGCTAAATTGGAAGCTTCCAGATTTATGTCAGAAAAAGCAGCCATTTAGTGTTTCGTTGGAAAACACGCTGCTTTGAGTTTTATAGCACCGAAAATATCTTTTGGTTAGTTGGCAACGAAATTGAGCTTCTTTGAGCTTTACATCGTAAAAACCAGCGTTTTTGCTTTTTCTTGGCTACAAGACGTTGCACTCAGCCTTGTAGCACAAAAAAAAATGTTTTGGTCTGTTTGCTGTAAAGTTGTGTGTTTTGCAGTGGTATTGCACCGGAAAAGGTGTTCCTTCAGTTTGCAGCGAGTCCGCCTAATTTTTCCTTGATTTGACTCAAAACAACGCTTTTACTTGTGTTTGGCTAAGTTACGCTGTTCCAGAATCCTTCTTCTGAGAACAACCTTTTCCTCTTCTTTCGAGAGCAAACTACATATTTGACGCTCTATATTACCGGAAAGATGTTTTGGTTTGTTGCCAACTAAACTAGGCTGCTTTGAGCCTTATGTCACAAAAAACAGCGTTTTTTCCTCGCTGTGTTTAAAATACGTTGCGTTTAGCTTTATTGCAGGAAAAACATGTTTTGGTTTGTTTGCCGTAACAGTGGGCTGTTGCCAGCGTTATTGGAACGAAAAAAGGTTTTCTCCCAGTTTGCGGCGAGTCACGCTGATTTGTACTTGATTTTACTCAACGAAACGTTTTCGTCTCTTTCCGGCTAGGTTACGCTGTTTTCAACAATATGTTTCTGAGAACAGGCTTTTCCTTTTTTTTCCTACCAAAACTGCGCTTTTGACCTTTTATCTTACCAAAACCATCATTTGGTTTGGTTGCAACTGAATTAGAAGCGTCGAGCTTTATGTCACAAAAAGCAGCAAGTTAGCTTTTTGCGAGAAAACACGCTGTTTTAAGTTTTATTCAGACGGAAAGTATGTTTTGGTTAGTTGACAACGAAATTGGGCTTCTTTGAGCTTTATATCACAAAAAACAGCGTCTTTGCATTTTCGTTGCTAAAAGACGTTCCACTCAACTTTATAGCACAAAAAATATGTTTTGGTTTGTTTGGCGTGAAACTGGGCTTTTTCCATTGTTATTGAACCGGTAAATGGATTTCGTTTTCCAGTTTTTAGCGAGTGACCTTGACTTTATTTGATTGCTTTCAAAAGAACGTTTTAGCCTGTTTTTGGCTAAGTTACACTGTCTTCAGTACTATCTTTCTTAGAACAACCTTTGCCACATTTCCCTACATGAAATACGTTTTTGACGCTCTAACCTATCAAAAATATGTTTTGGTGCGTTTGCGGCGAGTTGGGGCTGGTTTGAGCTTTGTGTCACATCAAAAGAGCGTTTTTCTGCGTGTGTGTTTAAATAAGCTTCTTTCAGCTATATTGCAGGAAAAACATGTTTTGGTTTGTGTGCCGTAGAATTGCGCTGTTTTCGACGATATTGCACGGGAAAAAGGTTTCCGGCTAGTTTGCAGTGAGTCACGTAGAGTTTGACTTGATTTTAATAAAAGCAACGTTTCTGCTAAGTTACGCTGTTTTCAGCATTATCTTTTTGAGAGGAACCATTTTCTGTGTTTTGTAACTAAACTGCACTTTTGACGCTCTCTCTTACCGAAAACATGTTTTGTTTTTTTTGCAACTAAATTAGAAGCTTCGAGCCTTATATCACAAAAAAACAGCAATTTGGCTTTATGGTTGCAAAATGCGCTGCTTCAACCTTCATAGCACCGAAAACATGTTTTGCTTTGTTAACAACAACATTGGGCTTCCTTGAGCTATATATCACCAAACAAAAAGCGTTTGTGCTTTTTTGTTGCTTAAACACGATGGAATCAGCTATATAGCATGAAAAGGATATTTTGGTTTGTTTGCCGTAAAATTGTGTCGTTGCCAGCGTTATTGCACCTGAAAAAGTTTTTCTTGTAATTTGCAGCGAGTCACCCTGGTTTTTTACTTCATTTTACTCAAAAGAACGTTTTTAGTTGTGTCTGGCTAAGTGACGCCGTTTTAGAATCCTCTTTCTGAGAACAACCTTTACCTCTGTTTTCGTAACCAAACTACACTTTTGATGCTCTATATTCCTGGAAAAATGTTTTGGCTTGTTGGCAACTAAATTAGATCATCTTTGAGCCGTATATCAAAACAACCAGCGTTTTTGCCTTTCTCTGTTTTAAATACGATGTGTTTAGCTTTATTAGAGGAAAAACATGTTTGTGTTTGTTTGCCGTAAAATGGGGCTGTTTCTAGTGTTATTGCGCCGGGAAAAGGTTTTCTGCCAGTTTTCAGCGAGTCATGCTGATTTTTATCTCATTTTGCTCAAAAGAAAGGTTTTCGTTTGTTTTGGGCTAAGTTACGTTGTTTTCAGCATTATGCTTCTGAGGAGAGGCTTTTCCCTGGCTTCCTACGTAAACTGTGCTTTTGACCCTTTATCTTATCGAAAACATGTTTTGGCGTGTTGGTAATGAATTCGGATGTTTCGAGCATTTTGTTACAAAGAAACAGCGATTTCGTTTCTCGTTTCTGAATACTCTTTCTCGAGTCTCATAGTAGCGAAAATACGTTTTTGTATGTTGGCAACAAAATCGCGCTGCTTTGAGTTTAATATCACAAAAAAAAGCCTTTTTGCTTTTTCGTTGCTAAAACACGTTGGACTCAGCTTTAAAGCACAAAAAACATGTTTGGTTTGTTTTCTGTAATATTGGGTTGTTTTCAGTCTCATTGCACCCAAAAAAGGTCTTCTTCCAGTATGCAGCGAGTCAGCCTGATTTTCACTTGATTTTACTAAAACAACGGTTCTGCTTTCTTTTGGCTGAGTTACGCTGTCTCAGAATTGTCTTTCTGAGGACAGCCTTGTTCTCTGTTTCCGTAACCAAACTACACTTTTGACGCTCTATATTACCGAAAGATGTTTTGGCTTGTTGGCAACTTAATCAGGTTACCTTGAGCCTAAAGAGCGTTTCTGCCTTTCTGTGTTGAAAATACGCTGTGTTTAGCTTTATGGCAGGAAAAACATGTTTTGGTTTGTTTGCCGTAAAATTGGACTGTTTCCGGCGATATTGCACCGGAAAATGTTTTCTGCCAGTTTTCAGCGGGTCACTTTGATTTTTACTTGATTTTACTCCTAACAACGTTTCCGTTTATTTTCGGGTGAGTTACGCTGTTTTCAGTGTTATGTTTGGAGGAACAGCCTTCACCTTTTTTCGTACTTAAACTGAGCTGTTAACCCTTTATCTTACCGAAAACATGTTTTGGCTTTTTGGCAACTACAGTGGCAGCTGCGAGCCTTAGCTCGCAAAAAACAACAATTCAGCATTTCGTTGCAAAATACGCTGCTGCAACGAGAATATGTTTTGGTTTGTCGGCAACAAAATTAGGCTTCTTTGAGGCTTACATCACAAAAAACAGCGTTTTTGCTTTTTGTTGAGAAACGCGTTGCAATCAGCTTTATAGCACAAACACCATATTTTGGTTTGTTCGCCGTAAAATTGTGCTGTTAACAGCGTTATTGCACCGGGAAAAGGTTTTCTTCTAGTTTGCAGCGACTCACCCTGCTTTTCGCTTGATTTTACTCAAAACAACATTTTTGCTTGTGTTTGGCTAAGTTACAACGGTTTTCCTAGCTTTTGGCTAGGCTGCGCTGTTTTCATCATCATCTTTCTGAGAACAACGTTTTCTTCTTTTTTTTTGTTACCAAAGTGCCCTTGTAAATTACGCTGCTTTCAGTTTGATCCCACCAAAAACATGTTTTTGTTTGTTGGCAACTAAATTGGGCTGCTTTGAGCTTTATGTTGCTTGTTCCTTGCTAAAATACGGTATTCTCAGCTTTATAGCACCCAAAACATGTTTTGTCTTGTTTGCCGTCAAATTGGGCATTTTCCAGCATTATTGCAGCGGTGAATGGATTTCTTTTCCAATTTTTAACGAGTGACGCTGATTTTTACTTGATGGCACTCAAAAGAACGTTTTAGCCTGTTTTTGGCTAAGTTACGCTGTTTTAAGCATTATCTTTCTAAGAACAACCTTTACCACTTTTTCCTACATGAAATACGTTTTTGACGCTCTAACTTACCAAAACACCCTTTGGTTTGTTTGCAGCGAATTTGAGCTGGTTTGAGCTTTGTGTCAAAAAAGAGAGCGTTTTTCCTTTTCTGTGTTTAAAATAAGCTGCTTTAAGCTTTATTGGAGCAAAAACATGTTTTAGTTCCTGTGCCGTAGAATCGCGCTGTTTCTAACGATATTACATAGGGAAATGGTTTCCTGCTAGTTTGTAGTGAGTCGCGTAGATTTTTAGTTGATTTTATTGATCTTACTAAAAGTAACGTTTCTGCTTGTCTTCTCCTAAGTTACGCTGTTTCCTCGGTTTTGTAACTAAACTGCTCTTTTGACGCTCAAAGGTAACCTAATTAAGTTGCCAACAGGCAAAAATATTTTTCCGGTAATATAGAGCGTCCAGAGTGTAGTTTGGTTACGGAAACAGAGAACAAGGCTGTCCTCAGAAAGACGATTCTAAGACAGCGTAACTCAGCCAAAAGAAAGCAAAACCGTTGTTTCAGTAAAATCAAGTGAAAATCAGGCTGACTCGCTACATACTGGAAGAAGACCTTTTTTTGGTGCAATGAGACTGAAAACAACCCAATATTACAGCAAACAAACCAAACATTTTTTTGTGCTATAAAGCTGAGTCCAACGTGTTTTAGCAACGAGAAAGCAAAAAGGCTTTTTTTGTGGCATAAAACTCAAAGCAGCGCGATTTTGTTGCCAACATACAAAAACGTATTTTCGCTACTATGAGACTCGAGAAAGAGTATTCAGAAACGACAAACAAAATCGCTGTTTTTTTGTAACAAAATGCTCGAAACATCCGATTTCATTGCCAACACGCCAAAACATGTTTTCGATAAGATAAAGGGTCAAAAGCACAGTTTACGTAGGAAGCCAAGGAAAAGCCTCTTCTCAGAAGCATAATGCTGAAAACAACGTAACTTAGCCCAAAACAAACAAAAACCTATCTTTTGAGCAAAATGAGATAAAAATCAGCATGACTCGCTGAAAACTGGCAGAAAACCTTTTCCCGGTGCAATAACGCTGGAAACAGCCCCATTTTACGGCAAACTAACCCAAACGTGTTTTTCCTCTAATAAAGCTAAACGCAGGGTATTTTAAACACAGAAAGGCAAAAACGCTGGTTTTTGTGATATACGGCTCAAAGAAGCTTCTAATTGAGTTGCAAAAAAAAAACAAAACATGTTTTCGGTAAGAGAGAGCGTCAAAAGTGCAGTTTAGTTACAAAACAGAGAAAATGGTTGCTCTCAAAAAGGCAATGCTGAAATAAGCGTACCTTAGCAGAAGACGGGCAGAAAGGTTGCTTTTACTAAAATCAAGTACAAAATCTACGTGACTCACTGCAAACTAGCCGGAAACCTTTTTCCCGTGCAATATCGTTGGAAACAGCGCAATTCTACGGTACACAAACCAAAACATGTTTTTCCTGCAATATAGCTGAAAGAAGCTTATTTAAACACACACACGCAGAAAAACACTCTTTTGATGTGACACAAAGCACAAACCAGCCCCAACTCGCCGCAAACGCACCAAAACATATTTTTGATAGGTTAGAGCGTTAAAAACGTTCTTTTGAAGGCAATCAAATAAAGTCAAGGTCACTCGCTAAAAACTGGAAAACGAAATCCATTTACCGGTTCAATAACGCTGGAAAGAGCCCACTTTGACGCCAAACAAACGAAAACGTATTTTTTGTGCTATAAAGTTGAGTAGAACGTCTTTTAGCAACAAAAATGCAAAGACGCTGTTTTTCTTTATATAAAGCTCAAAGAAGCCCAATTTCGTTGTCAACTAACCAAAACATATATTCCGTCTAAATGAAACTTAAAACAGCGTGATTTCTCGCAAAAAGTGAAATCGCTGCTTTTTGTCACATAAAGCTGGAAGCTTCTAATTCAGTTGCAACCAAACCAAATGATGGTTTTGGTAAGATAAAAGGTCAAAAGCGCAGTTTTGGTAGGAAAGAAAGGAAAAGCCTGTTCTCAGAAACATATTGCTGAAAACAGCGTAACCTAGCCGGAAAGAGACGAAAACGTTTCGTGGAGTAAAAATCAAGTAAAAATCAGCGTGACTCGCCGGAAACTGGGAGAAAACCTTTTCCCTTGCAATAACGCTGGAAACAGCCCACTGTTACGGCAAACAAACCAAAACATGTTTTTCCTGCAATAAAGCTAAACGCAACGTATTTTAAACACAGCGAGGAAAAAACGCTGTTTTTTGTGACATAAGGCTCAAAGCAGCCTAGTTTAGTTGGCAACAAACCAAAACATCTTTCCGGTAATATAGAGCGTCAAATGTGTACTTTGCTCACGAAAGAAGAGGAAAAGGTTGTTCTCAGAAGGAGGATTCTGGAACAGCGTAACTTAGCCAAACACAAGTAAAAGCGTTGTTTTGAGTCAAATCAAGGAAAAATTAGGTGGATTCGCTGCAAACTGAAAGAAAACCTTTTTCCGGTGCAATACCACTGCAAAACACACAACTTTACAGCAAACAGACCAAAACATTTTTTTTTGTGCTACAAGGCTGAGTGCAACGTCTTGTAGGCAAGAAAAAGCAAAAACGCTGGTTTTTACGATGTAAAGCTCAAAGAAACTCAATTTTGTTGCCAACTAACCAAAAGATATTTTCGGTGCTATAAAACTCAAAGCAGCGTGTTTTCCAACGAAACAGTAAATGACTGCTTTTTCTGACATAAAGCTAGAAGCTTCCAATTTAGCTGCAACTAAACCAAAACATGTTTTCGGTAAGGTGAAGCGTCAAAAGTGTAGTTTATTTACAAAACCGAGTAAAAATCAGCTTCACTCGCAAAAAACTGGAAAAGAAATCCATTGAGCGGTGCAGTAACGCTAGAAAAAGCCCAATTTGACCAAGGCAAGAACATGTTTTTTGTGCAATAAAGCTGAAAACAGCGTATTCTAGCAATTAAAAAGGAAAAACGCTATTGAGGCTGTTCTCACAAAGATGATGCTGAAAACAACGTAATCTAGCCCAAAACTAGCAAAACCGTTGTCAGTCAGGCAATCACAAGAAAAAACGTGGTTTTGAGTAAAATCAAGAGAAAAGCAGGGTGACTCGTTGCAAACTGGAAGAAAACCTCTTTCCCGTGCAATAACGATGGAAACAACACAACTTTACGGCAAACAGACCGTTGTGTGAGTGCAACGTGTTATAGTAAACAAAAAGCAAAAACGCTGCTTTTTGCGATATAAAGCTCACAGAACTCAATTTTGGTGCCAACTAACCAAGACATATTTTCGGTATTATGAAGCTTGATGCAGCGTGTTTTATGGCGAAAAACTAAATCACTACTTTTTCTGACATAAAGTTCGAAGCTTCCAATTTGGGTGCCAACAAACCAAAATGTGTTTTCCGTATGATAAACGGTCAAAAGCGAAGTTTAACTTGGAAAAAAAGGAAAAGCCTGCTCTCAGAAACATAATGCTGAAAACAGCTTACCTTAGCAAAAAACAAACAAAAGCGTTGTTTTGAGTAAAATCAAGCAAAATCAAAGTAACTCGCTGCAAACTGGCAGACACCTTTTTCCGGTGCAATAACACTGGAAACAGCCCAATTTTACCGCAAACAAAGCAAAACATGTTTTTCCTGCAATAAAGCTACACGCAGCGTATTTTAAACACAGAAAGGGAAAAACGCTTTTTCTGTGTGTGACATAGGGCTCAAAGCAACTTAATTTCGTTGCCAATAAACCAAAACATTCTTTCGGTAATATAGAGCGTCAAAAGTGTAGTTTGGTAACGAACAAAGAGGAAAACGTTCTGCACAGAAAGATGATGCTGATTACAGGGAAGCAAAAACGTTGTTTTAAGTAAAATCAAGTAAAAATCAGCGTGACTCGCTGCAGCCTTGCAAAACATTTTTTCCCGTTGCGATAACGCTGGAAACAGGGAAATTTTACAGAAACCAAGCGAACACATGTTTATGGTGCAATGAAGCTGAAAGCAGCGTATTTTAGCATTTAAAAAGGGAAAGCGCTACTTAAAGCAGTTTTATTTAGTTGCCAACAGATCAACAGCTGGACGAGCCGCTAGCGAATGGTAGAGTTAAAGAGCCGCAGAGCCCCTGCAGCAGTCCGGTTGTTTTGGTAAGGAGACATGATGGAAGTTACCGTATGTGCATTGATTACCGCAAACTGAATTTGTGTACATAGAAAGATGCAATACCGTTAGCGAAGACCGATGATGTCGTGGAAGCGCTGGGTGGTGGCCCATGGTTCTCCTGTCTGTATTTGGCGTCTGGGTATCGGCAGATGCAAGTAAAAGAAGAGAACAGGCCCAAAACAGCATTCTCGACCCATCGTGGACAATTCCCATGGAGGGTTATGCCTTTTGGACTCACGAATGGGCCAGCTACATTTACCAGATTGATGAATCTAGCACTCAGTGAACCGACTTCGACACACTGTCTTGCGTATTTGGATGATATTATTATCTGGGCCCCTTCCCTCGAGGAACATCTGCATAGCCTACTGTTATTATTTGACAGGATACGAACTGCTGCTCTTAAGCTGAAGCCAACTTAGTGTCGGTTTCTAAAGAGAGAAGTTTCGTTCGCAGGGCATGTTGTCTCTTCAGATGGCATCAAAACTGACCCTGACAAGGTCCAGACTGTCAGAACTTGGCCAACCCCAGTAGACATCAAAGAGCTCCAAAGCTTCATTGGTCTTGCCATTATTATAGGCGGTTTATTTCTGGATTCTCGATCGTCGCAGAACCACTCTAGGAAGGGTATTTCTTTCCAGTGGCAGATGGAACAAGAAAGTGCCTTCAATGAACTGAAACATCGCTTGACCATTGCACCCGTCTTGGCATATCCCGATTTTAGTCCTGATGCAGGATTATATGTACTTGACACAGATACCAGCCAACCCTTAGGCATTGGCGTTTTTTTATCTCGATTGCAGCGCAATGACACTGAGCGCGTGATAGCTTACGAGAGTCGTTCTTTCAATGAGCAGGAAAAGAACTCTTGCGGGACTCGATTAGAGATGCTGGCTCTGGTAAACAATGTGGACCATTTTCGCTATTACTTGGTGGGACAAAAAATTGCGCCTGAGGACTGATAATCACTCATTAGTCTGGCTTATGTCTTTTAAAGAGCCTCAGGGGCAAGTGGCCCGTTGGCTGGGGCGCTTACAGTATGTTTCTGAGATACAACGTCACCCGGGGAGGTTACACAATAATGCAGACACCTTGTCTAGAAGGCCCAGACCACAACATGGGAATTGTCCATCGTGTACTCCAACAGGATTATCCCAAGTTACGGTTGTTGCTAGAGACCTTCCGGTCGGTGAAACCCCACGTGAAGTGAGAAATTGTTGGTACCCAGAAGTGGTTGCACAGGCCCAAAGAGATGATCCAGATATCAGCGTGGTAATTTGTCGTTTGTTGAAAGAGTGAAGGAAACCAGCTGTTGAGGAACTTCACGTCGATGCGCTCTGCTGCTCGTGCTGTCTGGGCCCAGTTTGAACTGTTGTTGCTACAACAGCGGGTTCTCTATATAAAGTCAGCTGCCCACACTACTCAAGCTAAGCTGAGGATGGTTGCACCGAAACAGTTAGTGGAGGAGGCCCTTGTCGAAGTTCATGATGGCGTTGCTGGCGCCCACCTTGGAGGAATGGAGAGTCTAATGAAGATGAAAGCTAGATTCCGGAGGCCTGGCACGACCAAAGAGGTGCATTGTTACTACGATCGATGTCTGACATGTGCCAAGTGTAAGCCAAGGACGAAACGCAGAGCACCACTGTGGTCATTTACCTCTGGCAACGCCACGCAACGCATCCGTATTCACATTGTGGCTCCCTTGCCACGGTCTCGGAGAGGAAACCGCTACATGTTAACAGTTCAGTGCAGTCTTACTAACAGGGCTGAGGTGTTTGCAATGTCCAAAGAGCGTGGCACAACCTCGGCAAAGGTGCTTGTAAGGAACTGGATCTGCAGATCTTGTGTGCCTGACAGCATTCATAGCTATCAAGGCCGTAATTTCGAGTCTAGAACATTCTCGGAAACGTGCCAGCTGCTGAGTATTAACAAGACGCTCAGCAGCGCGTATCACCCTGAGAGCAATGGCCAAATAGAAAATCTGCACAAAACCTTAAGGAGCATGTTGAAAGCTTGAGTTGGAGATAATCCAGCTACACGGGATGAGCACCTTGATTTCTGCCTGATGGCCTATCGCAGTAGTGTTCATTCCTCCACGGGGTTCAACCCGTTCGAGCTCATGTTTGGTAGAGAGATGAGGATACCTTTGGATGTAATGGTTGGCGGTGCCGAAG